>NW_017307780.1:32993-44299 GCF_000935625.1 Nanorana parkeri
AGCTTTCAGCACTGCCCCCAACCACCCCCGTGCCTCTCCTTCCCCCACACTGAGCCAGGTAATAGTTCTCCCCACTTTTTCTATGCCCCACAGCCTGCTCAGTCCGGGTACTGACGAGGTGCCCCGCCTCCTGCAGAGCCCGCACTGTACTGAGAGCCGCGCATTCCTTGTGACAGCCACTGCTTGAGTCAGTGAGAGGCAGCCCCGGAGCCTCCTTGCCACTTCAATTACGGCCCAGCCTGCACAGCATCAGAGGGGCCTGGGGACCACCAACATTTTTTCGTGGACCACCGGTTGGCGACTGCTGCTTTAGATGGGTGAGCACTCTTTCATTTTCTTTTCCTTTCTTTTATCATTAAGAGTTTGTGGAAGTTCAACAGTTTTTTCCATTTAAAAAAGGCCAAATGGAGCTCTTAGCCATGATCTGCTCATATGCAAATATGGTATTATGGCAGACTTACCTGCCAAAGTGATCTCCTTCAAAAATGTGCTTACATAATGTACAAATATTGTTTTCTTCCCGGAGTTCAGCTTTACCAATTACCCTTTTAGCCACAAAGCAAGTACCTCATTGATTGTCACTAGCAGTTCTTCCAATAACCTTGAGCCCCACACATCTTTTTAGTATTTTCTTCATTACAGTAATGGATAAGAACTAAGGCAGAAAGGAAAAACGTTGGGGGTTATACAGAGAATACCCAGACATTCTACCCCAAATCTATGTAATCTTTTCCGCTTTTGAGAGCTGTAGTAGAGTATTGTACCATGTTAGTTACAGAATAATGCAGAATGTTTGGCAATTAAATGATTCTCATACATTATGGCAAATTTGTTATTAAAAATGCAAGCTTTTAGGATAATTTAGATCCCTTCTTCAGGTTTTTTGCAATTCTGAAAATGGTTCTGAAACCCACATGTTTATCAGGGATGAGGTCAGCAGGGCCGCCATCAGGGGGGCCTGGGGACCCTTACATGAGTATCAGCCGCCGGCGAGAAGGAGGCCTGACCCTAGCAGCGCCGTGCCCCAGCATTGCCTATACAGCGGTATCTGAGCGGGCTGGGGCCCCATCAGCGCCGCTGCTCGACTGATCTCGGACCAGCTGGAAGTGACATCACGTCACTTCCGGCCAGTCCAGCGGCAGAGGAGGAGGCCAAGTGAGCAGGTAAGTGGAGCTGAGGGAGAGAGGCAGGGAAGGAGAGAGAGAGAGAGACGGAGGGCGGGAGAGAGAGGGAGGGAGGGAGAGAGATAGAGGGAGATAGATAGATATATGCAGCCCTGACCAGCCCACCTGAGAGACCCCTGCAGAGCCTACATAGAGAGTATCAGATGGGCTGTGCAGCATCTATGGTGGGCTCTGCAGGGTCACTGTCAGGTATGTGTAGGGTCTCAGCTGGGTCCTGCGTCCAGCGGGTCACTAAGCCCTGCGTCCAGCGGGTCACAGCCCTACGTCCATCGCGTCACTTATCCCTGAGTCCAGCGGGTCACTAAGCCCTGAGTCCAGCGGGTCACTAAGCCCTGAGTCCAGCGGGTCACTAAGCCCTGAGTCCAGCAGGCCACGAAGCCCTGAGTCCAGCGGGTCACGAAGCCCTGAGTCCAGCGCATCATGGAGCCCTGAGTCCAGCCGGTCATGAAGCCCTGAGTCCAGCCGGTCATGAAGCCCTGAGTCCAGCAGGTCACTAAGCCCTGCGTCCAGCACGTCACGAAGCCCTGCGTCCAGCGGGTCACTAAGCCCAGAGTCCAGTGCTTCACGAAGCCCAGAGTCCAGTGGGTCACTCAGCCCAGAGTCAAATTCATATACTGTTCGGCATTGCTGTATAGATGTATTGCTGGGATTTGTAGTCCCCCTACAGCTGGTGCCATTGTGCATTAGAGTGTAAGCTCGTCTGTACAGAGACCGATGTGATTGGCTCAGTGTTCTCTGTACAGCACTGCGGTATACGTCAGAGCTATATACATGTATTATAATAATAGTGTGTGACTGTGGGGGGGACACTAGAGTGTAAGCTCCTCTGTACAGAGACTGATGTGACTGGCTCAGTGTTTTCTGTACAACACTGCAGTATAGGTCAGAGCTATATAAATGTATAATATTAATAGTGTGTGACTGTTGGGAGGGGCATTAGAGTGTAAGCTCCTCTGTACAGAGACTGACGTGACTGAGGGGGGACATTAGAGTGTAAGCTCCTCTGTAAGAGACCGATGTGACTGTGGGGGGACAATAGAGTGTAAGCTCCTCTGTACAGAGACTGATGTGACTGGGGCTGCAACAACTAATCGACTAAGTCGATTAAAATCGATGATGGGAAATGTTGTCAACGTTTTCCATCATCGATTTAGTCGGCTTTCGATTAGTTGCCCGTTTCGCGGATCCACACGCGCCACACGCTTCACGCCGCACCTCCTCCCTGCCTCACCCAGCTCTGAGCTCTCTCCCGCCGCTGCCCACTAAGACGCTGCCCGCCCAGATGATCACGTTGTTGCAGGGAGACTGCAGCGTGGGGGAACGGCAGCTGCTGACAGTCCCAAGATCTCAGGGGAAGAAAGTAAAGTTGCTTGAAAAATGTGCAGGTAAGACTGCTGGCACTGATTGGTTGTATTCCTCTTAGCTGATGGTGTATTGCGCTGTATATGTACCATTAGCTATAGAGGAATACAAATCCCAGCAATACATTATACACTGTATGTATAATGTATTGCTAGGATTTGCTGTATTCCTCTATAGCTGGTGGTATTCTGCATTGTGCTGTATAGAGGACTACAAATCCCAACAATACATTATACACTGTATGTATATTGTATTGCTGGGATTTGCTGTATTCTTCTATAGCTGGTAGTATTCTGCATTGTGCTGTATGGAGCACTACAAATCCCAGCAATACATTATACACTGTATGTATATTGTATTGCTTGGATGTGCTGTATTCTCTGGTGGTAGCTGGTGGTATTCTGCATTGTGCTGTATAATGTATTACTGCTGGGATTTGTAGTCCTCTATAACCGGTGCCATTCTGCATTGATTGCTGTATAATTTTACACTTTCCATTTCACTATATTGCACACCACACTTTTTTTTGCTTCCACCGCTCCAAGCTTGACTGATGTGACTGGCTTATTGTCCTCTGTACAGCACTGCGGTATATGTCAGAGCTATATAAATGTATAATAATAGTGCGGCGCTTTCATTCTAACTATCTTGTAATTGTGTTTTATTGTTGCAATAAATTTAAAAAAATGTATGTACTTCACCATTTGGCGCATTTATTCCTCCTCTATGTTGGATTTCTCCCTCTTCTGAGTCAGTGGCACACCCGTGTAATATGAAAAGGAGGATTTGTTTAATCAGAAGAGTGATTATCCCATCCATGAAAGACACTCACCACAATTACGTTTATTGACCATTGAGATATATGGTCATGATTCTCTGGTGAATGTGTTCTCAGTTATTTAACACATTGGGAGTTGGGAGCACTTTATTTCACAGGATTTTTTTTTTTCACACTGTGGATTATGCACAAAAGCACTTTACACGGATTTACTAAGGACTATAAAGGTGCCCATACACCTTACGATTATCGGACGATAATCGTATGCGATCGACTTTTCGTCCGATAATCGTATGTGTGCATTGCAGTGTCCGACCGACAATACTGTACAATCGTACGACTTTTGACGGTCAAGCATGTTTGAAAACTTTGCTAGATCGTACGATTGTCGTAAGGTTGCTGGTGTTTCCGTCCGTCAAAAGTCGTACGATGTACACTGCGCTTGCGCTAACGAAAATACGGCAAATCAATTACCGCATTTCGTCCAGGTGCTTTTGGTTAATTACGGCTAAATGATTCTTGCGATCATCGGGGCAGGAGGGGGCTGCCGTACGAAAATCGTACGACTATTCGATCATCGGACGAAAAGTTTCGTCCGATAATCGTAAGGTGTATGGGCACCTTAAGTGTTTGGAAGTTTAAGCAGGTTTATGAGCAGTAGTACAGTGCACATGATTTATTTATAGTACAGCAGCTGACGCTGTTCAGTGTAATTAGTGGATTTACTTTATAATATATACACATACCTCCTGCATTCCGAGGAGGAAATTCACAAATTATGAACTCATTGAATATAGGTTTGAGAGTCCATGAGTACACTGTGTTCCTTAATAATTAATGCATATATTTAAATAGACCAAATTAAGGCCAAATAAGCCCTAAAGTAGTGATTTGAGACAATAAACAAGGAAGCATGTTACTGGTGAAACTGATACATCTTTAAAGCAAATGATTTGCTATGGTCATTAAAATCCTCTAGTCCTGAAACATTCAATGAGCTCTGTAGTGTTGTGCGTGAATTAAAGGGTTTCTAAACCCTCAGCTTTTTTTTGCATATATCTACTGCTAGAAAGCAGAAGATATAGGCAAAAAGTTTCTTTTTTTAAAAACCCGCTTTAACACTTTAACAGCGGTTCAAACTTACCTGTGTGTTCACTGCGCTCTCCCGTCCGAAAATGTGAAACTGCACGGGCGGCCGCAAAGCATCTTGGGGCGGGTGCAGTTCACATTTTCGGCCGGGACGCGAGGAAAGACACAAGGTATGGACGTGTGCCCCCCTCATGCATACACCGTGGGAGAGTACGTGCCAGCAAGCTCAGAGGAGTCAGCGCTGGATCGAAGATTCACCCAGCGCTGGAGAGAAGGCTGAAAACTACAGGAAAGAAGAAGATGATCGGATTAAAAGACATAATTTAAGGTAAGTGCTTTAATTAACATTGGGGTGAGGCAAACATTTTTTTTGCCTTTACTGTCACTTTAAGGGAGCCATTTCCCGATTTGCTACACAGAAAGTCTGAATCTCACCTTGCAAAAAATTCTTCAAAGCTATTAAACCTTTGTCTTATAATGGAAGAGCTTTGCCACATTTTTCCAAAGTTCCAAACACTTTTTCTTCGATGTATCCGTAATGGTAAACTGCACCAATTACACATTTTGTCAGATAAAAAAAATAATTGAAATCACCCCATCCCTTTATTATATCTAAAAGTAAAGCTGGCCATACACCTTATAACCATCGCAAGACAAAAAAATGGCTGTAAGGTAATTTAAAAAAATTACGATCTGCCCATCTTGGACAGGCAGATTGTACTTGTGATCATCGCAAGCCCGTCCCGCTGAGGGGCGGGCTTCCGATGACCGCAATGCTGAACAGGCAGTGTGCGCTTGCGCACACCGGCCCCTGCGGCATTTGTCTTACGAGCAGGCCACAAACCTGCCGACAACCGTACGATTCTCAGCGGGTTTTCAAGCCTGCTTGTAAGACAAAAGACGTGCGACTGTACAGTAGAAACGGTTGCACGCCTTCCATACACCTGCCAATTATGGTACGATCGCGGGATTTCCCACGATTATCGCACGATTATCGGCAGGTGTATGGGCACCTTAAGATGTGAGGAAACTACCAGCAAGCTTTAGGCTTCATATTCACTGCTAGTTTTAAAGTTCTCATACATTTGCACTTCTTTGTACTTGCTGTGGTTTAACTTCAGTATTGATGTAAACTGCATAAAACAAGCATATTATTAAAACTCTGCTGGGATTGCAAAATATCAAAGTTTGCTGTATATGCAGCAATTTTGCAGATCCCAGCCACATAGAGTTTTACTCTATGTCATTGTTCAGCTCGCACCAATACTGAATTTCACCAGTAACACACCCATAGGAATGCAAGCTTGCTTAAATTCTAAAAACAAATCAACTGTTAATTATATTTATTGTAGATTGGCACTGTAACATAAATACCCAATTGAACTCTTCTTTAGGCAGAACTAAACTTTTAATTTTGCAATCCCTGTATAGCTGGGGGAAAACTGTGCATGCATGTATCAAAAACCAACCATGTTGCAGAAATTAGTTTTGTTACTTCTCTGAGCTGATAAGGGAGTGCCTACATCAGGGGCAAGTGATGTAATTTTCCTTAAATAAAATAGTATCCAGAAATGTTTGTTTTGCCAGCAACCATGTGTGTTATAGAATGTTTCTACCAGCACACTCCTCCTTTCAATGCAGCCTTATTTAACACCTGTGGATAACTTCATGTATTTCTTCAGTGTCTTTTTTTGCCACATGCCAGAGATACGAATACTGGGGCAATTTGCAGTGAGATTGCCTGATTGAATAGAGGTATCGTGTAGATAGAAAGTCCTAGCAAGGACAGAAAAAAGCTGTCAGAAAAGGCAGAGAGGGAAATATACAGTACCTTTTTTCTTTAGCTGCAGTCTGCACAGAAGTACATACACTGGTATTACCGTAGTTACAAGGTAAGGACCTGTGTTACTAGGTTTTTTTTCACCTCAAGTTGGTTTTGCATAGGGTTGCCACCTTTTCTTCAAGTGAAACCCGAACACTCTAGCGCCATGTGGCAAATTTTTTTTGGAAGAAAATACAGGAGAAAGCATGGAGAGACAGCCAGGAGAGAGAGCGAGGAGAGACAGCCAGGAGGTAGAGAGCGAGGAAAGACAGCCAGGAATAAGAGAGAGAGAGGAGAGACTGTCAGGAGAGAGAGGAGAGACTGTCAGGAGAGAACGGAGAGACAGCCAGAAAAGAGAAAGCCAGGATAGAGAAAAGAGACAGCCAGGAGAGGAAACAGCCAGGAGTGAAAGCAAGTGGAGAGAGCGAGGAGAGACAGCCAGGAGAGAGAGAGTAGGAACAGATAGTGAGCAACACATCTGCCTGAAGCAGAACCCCTGTGCCCTTCAAGACCTATCTGCACCCTGTGTTTCAGACACTTCCTTGTTCCCCGAGTTCCAGCGTCCCTCCGTGTCCCATGCCTACTCCATGCACTCAAGTTGGAACACCAGGACCCCGTGGCTGCCCTGCCCCATCATGTGTACAGGTTTTAAGCTGCCCTGAAACCCAGACACAGCACATCTAGGACTCAAAAGAGTCTGTCCGGGCGAAATCCTTCATGTGATTCCTGCAAGTGAAGCTTGCCCAAGGAGTCAAAGATATAATTATGTTATCCTTGAGCATCTACACAACATATTTTCTGCAGGTTTGCATGAACATTTTTTCCAATACAAGCTTTTAGTAAACACATAAAATAAGTGGACAAAAACATCAAGTTTTTGTCCACTGATTCTGGGAAGAGACTCAGAATAACAAATTACCCTTTTTGGGCTGTTTTTTACATGTCAAGGAGGGGGCTGACTTGGAAATGTATTTCTACAGAAAAACCTACCCACACAGACCAGCATCTGCTTTTTTGGCTACCACCACCCATCATAAACCAAACCCAAACACAAGTGAAGTATCTTGTATATATAGAGAGGAATACAAAGAAATGTATATTGGGGAGACAAAGCAACCTCTCAACAAACGAATGGCCCAACATAGGAAGGCAAATTATATAGGTCAAGACTGCACATTTTAGACAGAGAGGACAACTAGCATGAAAGAGGACGCCTAGGTCAAACTGGAACAACAATCCCTGAAAAGGGTGGAGGCCTTCAACACTATCTGTCTTCACATGTAATGCTATTTTAACATCTCAACCCTGGCGATTTCACAACAATTTGTACCTTTAGCCATGAGAATCAAATGATTGACACCTATACAGACTTCTTGCCACCAAGGATGGAATTATGTAACTAGAACAGGGTGGTTCCACAACTTTTACACCTCCCATCCTGTTCTTGGACAATCAACATCTGTCTTGACACATTATATGATGATTGGATTTAAGTGTCTTTGCTACCTGTGTGGGTATAAATGCTGGGGTAAATTCTTGACACTTATTAAAACTGAAGAAGTGGCTTAGATAAGCTATAAAATATCTTCAACATTACATAACAAGTCCAATTAACTACTACTAGCTATGTCACAACCAGGATCAAAGAGAACCTTCACTGACCTCAGTTGCCAAGTATCACTCCATACAGTACTTTTTTACACCCAGCACTGGCCAAAATCTGATGAATAGGCTGCATGAAAGTACTGCTGTACTATGTGTGAGAGCAGCTGTGCCCTACATGTCAGTACTGCAGCACAGTACTGCAGTTTAGTTCTTTAGGCAGAACTAAACTTTTAATTTTGCAATCCCTGTATAGCTGGGGGAAAACTGTGCATGCATGTATCAAAAACCAACCATGTTGCAGAAATTAGTTTTGTTACTTCTCTGAGCTGATAAGGGAGTGCCTACATCAGGGGCAAGTGATGTAATTTTCCTCTTGCTGGGGAGAAACAAAAGCACTGTAAATATTAATACTTGGCAACTGAAGCTTTCAGAACAATGCTAAAAGCTTCTGCCCATTTTTAAGTTGAGTTGAATTGGGCACTTTGAAAAGTTTACTGGACACCTGTCATGTGAGAAATGCGTGGACTGACTTTGCTCAACACCTTTTGAAAAGTAGTTCCCTGGCTGTTTCTGAGCAATAGATTCAGTTGGAACCCAGAAACATGTGGACAACTCTGGATCTGCAGATTTGTTTTGGATCTGTGACATAGAGGATATTGGAGCCAGACAGACAGCACAACATGAACAACCAGCATTTTCTGAAGGAGAACAACAGAGGCAGTCTACGTATTTCTCTCATGAAAGTACTGCTTGGACCTAGTGGAAAAAGGTAGACTCCCAAAAGCTTGAATAAACAACTGTTAGTGCAAATAAATAAGTTACATGGCTGCAATCACCTCTTATGACAGGTTTCCATTATCTATGCATTTAAATATCCTCACGATTCAAATGGGAATAATCAACAAACAATTTTGCAGCAGAACAATTGTAGATGTTTTCGGTACATGCAATAACAGACACAATGGCATGTCATGAAACTGTACTGTATAGATCTCTAATTTGTCATTGACACATCATTCCTGCATTACAGCTTTTGCATTGTGCGCTATTAATGTATAAGTATTCAATTTATTTTGCTTTCTACATGCAGTTGAACTTTTACTTTTATTGAGACATAAAAAGTGCTTGCTTTTATCAGAGAAATACACTTGTATTAATTTTCAGTCATAGGTTTACAGTGTTTTGGTCCACACCTAAAAAAATAACCATTAAGTTCTTGGTCTAGCACTTTTTTTTTCCTTTTGTGCCTCTTCAAGTTTTCGAAGTGCCTCTTCCTCTGCTTTCTTTCTCTGTTCCTTTATCTCTTTATATCGCCATTTTGGAATCTGCAAGCAAGTGTTGTCATTAACATTATTCCGTCTTCTTAATTTTTCAGGGTGGTAAGTAGGTGCAGGTGCTTTACTAATGCGAACTTTTGGAATCATGAAACCTGGCCTCACACTGCTTCTTCTTAATAAATGTAGAGGTAGAAGGCTTGTTCGTCTGTTGTTAATTACGGCAGCTCTTTGAGATACATTTACTTGAAGACTGGCTCTCCTTTCCTTTTTTGGGGGAACTACAATAACCTGAGTATTCTTGAAAAGTTTTTCATAGGATTTTTTGTGGGTTTTGTCTAAAACTTTTATGTCTTCTGCTCTTTGTGTTCTGATAATCTCCTGAACAGAATATCTACGTTTACCAATACAGGGTGGGCTGCCTGGACATACTGTTCTGCAACTAACAGCAACAAATGGGCTGCTCATGCCTGTAGTAATTCTAACCATGTAATCAAGAACCCCATCTTCTTCTGGGTCACTAAAATAATTAAAAGTAAAAGCTGATTTCATACATTCTGAGATTCTCTGTGCACATGATTTGGGTTCTGCTGCTTTGGCAAGAAGCTCTTTCATTTTAGGCCATTCCATTTTAAACTGATCACTAAATTGTTCTGCCAGTGGTCTTTCCAGTAGTTTTTGCATGAGATAGGCTGTGTCGTATCTCCCTGTAAACCTTGCCCATTCTCTTGATGTGAATCCCCGATTTGGATCAACTGCATGAATATCGGCACCTATAAAACAAATTGGATATATGGGAGATATATGGAACAATTAAAGCATGTACCCTATATCAGGGCTCAAAATTTCAAGTCTTAAGCTACTAGCCAGGCCTGAAAGTTACTCGCCACCAGTTGCCGCACCTAACCCCTACCCTGCCCCGGCCTTAACTCCACCCCTAAACACGCCCTCTCAAATTATCTTATGAAATTACATTGTTAAATGTTTTATTCAGAATAAATTTACAAAAATAAATAACAACTTTTACAATATTACCATAAAGCAATGTAAACATAAAGGAAAATGTATCCAAAAATGCAGAATGGCACCAGTTATAGAGGACTACAACTCCCAGCTACACTTTATATATAAAGGAAGAATGATAACGGCTATAGAGGACTACAACTCTCAGCAACACTTTATCCAAAAAGGCAGAATGGAACCAGTTATAAAGTGTTGCTGAGAGTTGTAGTCCTCTATAGCTGTTATCATTCTGCATTTATATTAAGGGACCGTAATATACAGGGTTACAGGTACTCCTAAAATGAGATCCTAATAGGTTGGACTTGATGGACTAATGTCTTTATTCGACCTCAAATAATATGTAACTATGTAACTATATATAAAGTGTAGCTGGGAGTTGTAGTCCTCTATAACTGGTACCATTCTGCATTTTTGGATAGAGGACTACAACTCCCAGCTACACTTTATAAATAAATGCAGAATGATAGCGGCTATAGAGGACTATAACTTCCAGCAACACTTTATACAAAAATGCAGAATGGCACCAGCTATAGAGGACTACAACTCCCAGCAACACTTTATACAGGAAAAACCTAATCACCAAATAGAAAAACAGTAAAGAACTGCCCCCAACTTCCTATGGCATCAGTATGATGTCACATTCCCGCCAGATAATTAAAATAATAAACCTAAACAATCATGAAAGGGAATGTTTTCCAACTATCCTAAAGAATAGACTGGAGTACCTGCTTGCAGAGCTCAAATCACGTCCATGACCCTTTGCAGATCGGTCTCCCCCTCCTGGGAAATAGCAGCGTGGCGATCAAAGGAGGGATTACAGCACCCGGCCGTTAGTTCAGGCCGACTTGTGCTGCCATGGGAACAGGGACGCCTATAGCTAGATGCCGGGCCACTAAGTTCGAGCTCATGGTCCCGTCTGCCTGCACATGAGCAGTAGAGAGCGGGTATCCATGGTGACAGGAGACGCTGTCTTCTAATAGACACGTCTCCTGTCACCTGTCTAAACAAAGACACAGCAGCCGGAGTCGATCGTAGGAGGAAGAAGCAAGAGGAAACTGAAAGTACAGGAGAGAAGAGAGAAGGGAGAGAGCGGATGGATCTCGTGTCTGGCTCGCCCTCACTTTATTTCCACTCGCCAAATGCGAGCAGGCGAGTGGAAATTTTGAGCC
>NW_017307780.1:47752-90736 GCF_000935625.1 Nanorana parkeri
TATATATAAAGTGTAGCTGGGAGTTGTAGTCCTCTATAACTGGTACCATTCTGCATTTTTGGATAGAGGACTACAACTCCCAGCTACACTTTATAAATAAATGCAGAATGATAGCGGCTATAGAGGACTATAACTTCCAGCAACACTTTATACAAAAATGCAGAATGGCACCAGCTATAGAGGACTACAACTCCCAGCAACACTTTATACAGGAAAAACCTAATCACCAAATAGAAAAACAGTAAAGAACTGCCCCCAACTTCCTATGGCATCAGTATGATGTCACATTCCCGCCAGATAATTAAAATAATAAACCTAAACAATCATGAAAGGGAATGTTTTCCAACTATCCTAAAGAATAGACTGGAGTACCTGCTTGCAGAGCTCAAATCACGTCCATGACCCTTTGCAGATCGGTCTCCCCCTCCTGGGAAATAGCAGCGTGGCGATCAAAGGAGGGATTACAGCACCCGGCCGTTAGTTCAGGCCGACTTGTGCTGCCATGGGAACAGGGACGCCTATAGCTAGATGCCGGGCCACTAAGTTCGAGCTCATGGTCCCGTCTGCCTGCACATGAGCAGTAGAGAGCGGGTATCCATGGTGACAGGAGACGCTGTCTTCTAATAGACACGTCTCCTGTCACCTGTCTAAACAAAGACACAGCAGCCGGAGTCGATCGTAGGAGGAAGAAGCAAGAGGAAACTGAAAGTACAGGAGAGAAGAGAGAAGGGAGAGAGCGGATGGATCTCGTGTCTGGCTCGCCCCCACTTTATTTCCACTCGCCAAATGCGAGCAAGCGAGTGGAAATTTTGAGCCAAGCCCTATATTATAAGACACTGTCTATGTTTGTTTCTGCTTAAGCTTTAGTTAATGATAACATTTAGAAAAAAAAATTAAATGCCATACTTTGGTTAACTATTTATTACATGAAAGGCCACCCTTGTCCTCCAAATGACAAGGGTTGCCTTTCTTACTGCTCCAGTCCAAACACCACTTAGTAGGAGGACAGGGAGTGAAGGGATGAAACAGTGGCATGAGTGCCAGTGGAGGGTAATGTCTCCCAGCCTTTAAACAGATTTAGTTCTCCAAACACTGTACATTGGAGAACCTTAGCAGACCTAGCACAGAAATCCCTAGGCGAGACACCAAACTTCCTGTGAGATCCAAGCCCAATCCTGGCTTCTCTGTCACCTCCAGTAGAAGAAGTTCCTCCCTGGCCCTTCATCGCAAGCATAGCTTCCCCCTTCACTGGCAGGACAGCTGCAGATCCCGACTGGGTCTCCATTCCTGGCCATCTGCAGGCTGCAGGCCTAGTCAGAAAGCACATCACTTTATGCACCCTCCCCTTAGCAGGGCCCCGAATAATTAGGTCCTCCCCAGCATGCACCTTTGGCCATGAACCTCCTAGTTATTGGCTAGGGAGACACACCTATTCATAATATTCGATTATTGGACGTTCTGTTCTAATTCAGGTAGCAGCAGTTAGATACAAACAATAACAGAGAGCTTAGGAGAAACCAAATAGGCACAGAATATCAAATCAGCTTAGACTAGCTATGGCTCAGCAGACTAACCTTAGGGAGTCATTCTGCTTAGGAGCAGGTGGCTACACATTGTTATAATACCTTGTTTTAGCAAACTGTATGATTTAACAAGTTCCAGGGTATCATATCCTCTTATGTTTCACATCACATCACATGAAATATGTTGATATTTCATGTGATGTAAATTTTAGATCTATTTTTAAATAACAGAAACTCAAAGGTGATTTGAATGCTAACAGCAGACATTCTTCATCCTCAATACAACATTACATAAAGTGCTCAAAGCTTCAGCAGGCTATACAGTGTAACTCAGTCACTTCTCCAGGTTACTACATTCTACTGGAAGGCTAATCAGGTTTTTTATTCTACATTGCAGATATGTCTTCCTTTGTGACAAGATTGGTGGTAGGCCTTTCAGGCACCGAGAGCATGAAAGGCCCTTTTCCCTGCCCTCATGTGACAAGATGGGAGCAAGGACAGTTGCTAGCCTTGTGTATTAGCTTCAAGTTGTATCTCTGCAGCTTACACACGGCTTTCTCTCTTCACCATTGATGTCTAAACAGAGTGGTGGAGGATTAAAAGGAAGGTAAGTATTGATAGCTGGGGATGGAAGCAATTAAACGAATGCTGGATATGGCCGATTTGTTTTTAGACTTTAAATACACTTACCTGCTAACATTAATGCACGAACACAGTCTGTTCTGCCTTGAATTGATGCTTTCATTAATGCTGTAAATCCATGGGTATTTCTTTTTTCAAGATCCAAACCAGGATAATAATTTAACAAAAAGTTTGTGATTGTTATGTGCCCTGTAAAACAAAATACTTTATCAACCCTGGAAAATGTTTTTTTTTTTAATAATAACAATATTAAAGACTAGATCGTGCTTTGCCTGGTACTGAAATAAGTTTAATTTAGGCTGTTTACTACATTTTTGTTGATGAGTGGCAATTGCTACAGTATTGTTTTTATATTTGCATTATTGAAGATTATGGCTATCTGCTGTGATGTCATGTGCTTGCCAAGAGCAGATGAAAGCATGCAATGGTCCTCCTGTGTGATTGCTATAGATTTGTATGGGCAGGCATGCTTTTGAAGTGTTTGGAGAGTAGAGAGTGCAGTGTAATTAAAGAGGGAGGTAAAGGGATGGCAGAACCAAGTCTTGAATAACATCAAAGAAATAGCCCCTATATTGATCCATGTCTTTTCTTTAGCCTCCCCCCTACTCACTGAAATTCGAAAAACATGTATATTATGGGGTTTATATGAGACACATAGATCTATTTAGTCCTTACAAACACAATTTATTTCATGCACCTTAAAACCAAATTAAACCAAATTAAAACCAAAAAAACCAGCATAAAAATGAATAAAACTCAATTATTTCCCCTTATGTGGTAGTACATTGCCTATTAGAACTACAGCCTTTACAATATCACAATGTCTTGCTTGTTTTATACTTACCTAACCATACAGTCACAATTAATTGTATTATATCTCCAAAGGCATGTAGTTTCACTTTTTCAACGCTTCATCAGGGGAATATACAGTAGGCAACTTCCCAGCCAAAAGATGCGGCTGGCGTGAGTTGGCAAGAAGAGGATCACCCTCTTGACTCACTATGTCTTTTATGGGACCACAGGAGGGTGATGATCCAAGAGGAGGAAATGAGCCACCTAAATACTTATAATCCACCAATCCTTGGTACTGGTCTCTTTCTCTTATACACATCCAAGGTGTCTTATACACTGGGGGTACCCTCCTCATGTGTCCCTCACAGTAGCTTGCCACGGTCCAAGTAGCTGCGTGGAGTAAGGCTCCATTTACACATGAGCGGTTTTCCATGCGTATTTGTATGCGGGGAAATGCACTAAATGTAAAAAACAATGCATTCTAATGTGAGCTTAAAATCATGAGTCACAAAGCTATGTCTATCTGACAACCCGGGTTGATTTGCTCGAATACAAGATAAAACGGACATACATTGCTCATATGTTGCTCCTTGCTGACATTTATGGCTCTTTATGCTACAGCTGAAATATACTGCCCCCTGGTGTAGCATGTCGTCTCCCACTGCCAGTCTGCCATTGCAGATTTGTTCCTGCTGTGCTAACATCATTCTATATTCAGCTGCTTAAGGGACAATTAAACCCTCAAATTTTTTTGCATATATCTACTGCTAGCAAGCAGTAGATGAATGCAAAAACATATATAAAAACATTTTTAACAAAAAGATTGAAACTTACCTGTGTTTCCGCTGAACGCTCCTATCCGAAGATCTGAAGATTCTCGAGCGGCTGCAAAGGATCATGGGGCAGGTTCATGCGCAGTAGAGATCTTCAGTCGGGAGAAGAGGAGAGACACGGGGTAAGCCAATGCAGGCAACCCGGCAGCGTGCACTCGCACAGACTCCGTGGGACAGGAGGAGAGAGGCAGAGGCGGCTCCCTAATTAGGCGAGTTAGGTGGTCGCCTAAGGCCTCGCGTTCACGCGGGCCTCGTGGCCGCCTACCTCGCCTCTGCAGCTTCAACTAACCTGACGCTGGTCAGTCCGCCCCTGGGAGCAGTGATTTCCCGACGGGGAGAATAGGGCGCCGCCGCGCCGGCAATTCCCCCACAGCCTCTGCACCGGAACCTACCTCCCCCTTCCTGCAGCTGTCAGAGTGAGGGAGAAGCCACGTAGCGGGTCCTCTGGCGCGGCTTCTCCCGATGGTGCTGGCGGAACTATTTCCGCCAGTTCTTACAGCCTCTCTTGCAGAGACAGCAGAGAGCCCGCCCGCAAGCCCAGCGTGTGGTGGAGAGTGGAGAGCAGCTATCAGCGCAGCAACAAGCGATGGCATCAGAGGAGGGCAAGGAAGAGGCTGGTACCGGCGGAGGGACACAGGGTGTTCAGGTTAGTGAAGCACCCCTCTTTTATTTTTTTTCTTTAACATTTTATTTATTTCTGAATTATTATTTTTTTTCACATAAAAAATACAGGGTAGCAAAAAAGAAGGAATTTACAGTGTCTAAGGGCTTGTTCACACCAATTGCGATGCGTTCCAGAGCGTTAGCTGCTGGAACGCTCCGCAATCGCTCACTAAACTTCCCCCTGCGTTCAGGGACCGGAGGAGGCATGGTGGTGCATTAAATTCAATGGCACTGCTTTGAAAAAAAAAATAGAGCAAGCAGCTTTTTTTGCATTTGCAGTGGTACAGAACGCGGGCAAAGTTTTGCCATGCACTCGACCGCACTACGAGAGGGGGGACGTGGCTGCAGTGCAATTGACCTCAATGCACCGCCATGCCCCCTCCCACCCCAGAAGGCAGGGGGAAGTTTTGTGAGCGATTATGGTGTGTTCCAGCAGCTACCGCTCTGGAACGCACCCTAATTGGTGTGACCAAGCCCTAAGGGCCCAGTCCAACCATAAAGAGTGCGTTGCAGTGCGTTCGGCCTATGGAATGCACTGGAACGCAACCCAGTTGGCTCACTCTGTTTTGGGGCAGGAGGGGCGTGGTGGTGCACGCAGCCATGACACCGCATGACATGACACCGCAGCCATGCCCCCCACCCGCAGTGCGATCGCCGGCACCCAAACCTGTGACACATTAGTGCATGCGTTCCGCTCGAGTGCGATCATCAAAAATGCTGCAGATTGCACTGGACCAGAACGCAGGCACTAATGTGTCACACGTTTGGGTGCTGGCAATCGCACATAGGGGGCATGGCTGCTGTGCCATTGCGTGATTGCGGTGCCATTGAGTTCAATCCACCGCCACGCCCCCTCCTGCCCCAAAACAGTGACCTGGCTGGGTTGGTAACGGATCATGTAAGTGATAAAAGGCACCCAGGACAGGGTGACACGGCCGCTTCTAAAACCGACATCTGGGTACAATTTACAGTGTTTATAGAAAGTATTTAGCCCCCTCTGGCAGTTTGAATGATCTTTTTTTGTTTGTTTTTTTCATCATGCATTTTTCTATTTTAAAAGCACCTCTCTTTATAAAATAGAAAAATGCATGCTCGTAAAAAAACAAAAACAATCATTCTATTTTTCAAATACTGTTGTCATTGTTCACATCGGCTGCTAAAACTTTTCTATGTAACAAATCCAGCTGCCCTCTAGCAGTGAGCAGATCCTTCTAAATACCAGACTGCTGTCACATATAACCAATGCCATGCCACCCCATACTGTGTTATAGAAAAGCAGGATTTATTGCGTTCTTTACTACTGAACTGTGCGTTCCTTACATCTGACCTCTGCGCTCTGTGCGTTCCTTACATCTGACCTCTGCACGCTGTACGTTCCTTACATCTGACGTCTGCGCTCTGTGCGTTCCATACATCTGACCTCTGCGATCTGTGCGTTCCTTACATCTGACCTCTGCGCTCTGTGCGTTCCTTACATCTAACCTCTGCATTCTGTGCGTTCCTTACATCTGACCTCTGTGCGTTCCTTACATCTGACCTCTGTGCGTTCCTTAGATCTGACCTCTGCACTCTGTGCGTTCCTTAGATCTGACCTCTGCACTCTGTTCATTTCTTAAATCTGACCTCTGCGCTCTGTGCGTTCTTTAAATCTGACCTCTGCGCTCTGTGCGTTCCTTAGATCTGACCTCTGCACTCTGTGCGTTCCTTAGATCTGACCTCTGCACTCTGTCCATTTCGTAAATCTGACCTCTGCACTCTGTGCGTTCCTTAGATCTGACCTCTGCACTCTGTGCATTTCGTAAATCTGACCTCTGCACTCTGTGCGTTCTTTAAATCTGACCTCTGCACTCTGTGCGTTCCTTACATCTGACCTCTGCACCCGGTGCGTTCCTTACTTCTGACCTCGGCACCCTGTGCATTCCTTACTTCTGACCTCTGCACCCTGTGCGTTCCTTACTTCTGACCTCTGCACTCTGTGAGTTCCTTACATCTGACCTCTGCACCCTGTGCGTTCCTTACTTCTGACCTCTGCGCCCTGTGCGTTCATTACATCTGACCTCTGCGCTCTGTGCGTTCCTTACATCTGACCTCTGCGTTCTGTGCGTTCCTTACATCTGGCCTCTGCACTCTGTGCGTTCTTTAAATCTGACCTTTGCACTCTGTGCGTTCTTTAGATCTGACCTCTGCACTCTGTACGTCCCTTACATTCTAGCTCTAGGAGCTGTAAATTCCTGGCTGCGGGTATTAAACACTAGTCTTATAACATGCAATATGTATACAGGTAATTTTTTATTATTGTTTGCATTTTTTTCATGATGGGTGTAAGTGGGGGGCCTCACGTTTGAGTTTCGCCTAAGGCCTCACAAAGTCTAGAGCCGCCTCTGGAGACAGGAGTATGTGGTGGATCAGAGACCAGCCTGAAAACTACTGGAAAGAAGATGATCGTAGGTATCAAGTGGTATCATTTAAGGTAAGTTCTTAAACAGCTTTTTTTGCATTTGCAGTGGTACAGAACGCGGGCAAAGTTTTGCCATGCACTCGACCGCACTACGAGAGGGGGGACGTGGCTGCAGTGCAATTGACCTCAATGCACCGCCATGCCCCCTCCCACCCCAGAAGGCAGGGGGAAGTTTTGTGAGCGATTATGGTGTGTTCCAGCAGCTACCGCTCTGGAACGCACCCTAATTGGTGTGACCAAGCCCTAAGGGCCCAGTCCAACCATAAAGAGTGCGTTGCAGTGCGTTCGGCCTATGGAATGCACTGGAACGCAACCCAGTTGGCTCACTCTGTTTTGGGGCAGGAGGGGCGTGGTGGTGCACGCAGCCATGACACCGCATGACATGACACCGCAGCCATGCCCCCCACCCGCAGTGCGATCGCCGGCACCCAAACCTGTGACACATTAGTGCATGCGTTCCGCTCGAGTGCGATCATCAAAAATGCTGCAGATTGCACTGGACCAGAACGCAGGCACTAATGTGTCACACGTTTGGGTGCTGGCAATCGCACATAGGGGGCATGGCTGCTGTGCCATTGCGTGATTGCGGTGCCATTGAGTTCAATCCACCGCCACGCCCCCTCCTGCCCCAAAACAGTGACCTGGCTGGGTTGGTAACGGATCATGTAAGTGATAAAAGGCACCCAGGACAGGGTGACACGGCCGCTTCTAAAACCGACATCTGGGTACAATTTACAGTGTTTATAGAAAGTATTTAGCCCCCTCTGGCAGTTTGAATGATCTTTTTTTGTTTGTTTTTTTCATCATGCATTTTTCTATTTTAAAAGCACCTCTCTTTATAAAATAGAAAAATGCATGCTCGTAAAAAAACAAAAACAATCATTCTATTTTTCAAATACTGTTGTCATTGTTCACATCTGCTGCTAAAACTTTTCTATGTAACAAATCCAGCTGCCCTCTAGCAGTGAGCAGATCCTTCTAAATACCAGACTGCTGTCACATATAACCAATGCCATGCCACCCCATACTGTGTTATAGAAAAGCAGGATTTATTGCGTTCTTTACTACTGAACTGTGCGTTCCTTACATCTGACCTCTGCGCTCTGTGCGTTCCTTACATCTGACCTCTGCACGCTGTACGTTCCTTACATCTGACGTCTGCGCTCTGTGCGTTCCATACATCTGACCTCTGCGATCTGTGCGTTCCTTACATCTGACCTCTGCGCTCTGTGCGTTCCTTACATCTAACCTCTGCATTCTGTGCGTTCCTTACATCTGACCTCTGTGCGTTCCTTACATCTGACCTCTGTGCGTTCCTTAGATCTGACCTCTGCACTCTGTGCGTTCCTTAGATCTGACCTCTGCACTCTGTGCGTTCCTTAGATCTGACCTCTGCACTCTGTTCATTTCTTAAATCTGACCTCTGCGCTCTGTGCGTTCTTTAAATCTGACCTCTGCACTCTGTGCGTTCCTTAGATCTGACCTCTGCACTCTGTCCATTTCGTAAATCTGACCTCTGCACTCTGTGCGTTCTTTAAATCTGACCTCTGCACTCTGTGCGTTCCTTAGATCTGACCTCTGCACTCTGTGCGTTCCTTAGATCTGACCTCTGCACTCTGTTCATTTCTTAAATCTGACCTCTGCGCTCTGTGCGTTCTTTAAATCTGACCTCTGCACTCTGTGCGTTCCTTAGATCTGACCTCTGCACTCTGTCCATTTCGTAAATCTGACCTCTGCACTCTGTGCGTTCTTTAAATCTGACCTCTGCACTCTGTGCGTTCCTTACATCTGACCTCTGCACCCGGTGCGTTCCTTACTTCTGACCTCGGCACCCTGTGCATTCCTTACTTCTGACCTCTGCACCCTGTGCGTTCCTTACTTCTGACCTCTGCACTCTGTGAGTTCCTTACATCTGACCTCTGCACCCTGTGCGTTCCTTACTTCTGACCTCTGCGCCCTGTGCGTTCATTACATCTGACCTCTGCGCCCTGTGCGTTCATTACATCTGACCTCTGCGCTCTGTGCGTTCCTTACATCTGACCTCTGCGTTCTGTGCGTTCCTTACATCTGGCCTCTGCACTCTGTGCGTTCTTTAAATCTGACCTTTGCACTCTGTGCGTTCTTTAGATCTGACCTCTGCACTCTGTACGTCCCTTACATTCTAGCTCTAGGAGCTGTAAATTCCTGGCTGCGGGTATTAAACACTAGTCTTATAACATGCAATATGTATACAGGTAATTTTTTATTATTGTTTGCATTTTTTTCATGATGGGTGTAAGTGGGGGGCCTCACGTTTGAGTTTCGCCTAAGGCCTCACAAAGTCTAGAGCCGCCTCTGGAGACAGGAGTATGTGGTGGATCAGAGACCAGCCTGAAAACTACTGGAAAGAAGATGATCGTAGGTATCAAGTGGTATCATTTAAGGTAAGTTCTTAAAGCAGCATTGGGGGGGGGGGGGGGATTTTTTAAAACTTTAATGTCACTTTCAGTACTTCGATCTTTAATAGACACCTGAACGAAGTGTGTTGCTTCCTACTGCTCATGTAACCTTATCTTGAATGGATATCGGAACTTGCTGCTTTCTGCTATTTATACATTATTTCCTTTTGAGCTCTGAGAGTTAAAGTTCATCAAAAACATGACATTATTCTCTACTGTTTTGGCAACTTTCTGGATAACATTGGATGCAAACTATATGCAAAAATATACTTATTTAGCTCCTGGGACTCATATATACACGTACTGTACAGTATATATGCATGCTATCGCCCTAAGTCAGCAATGGCGAACCTTTTTGTGCCCGAGTGCCCAAACGGGATCACTAAACCATCTTAAGTGTCTCAAAGTGCCAACCCTGCACTTCGACCCAAATACTGATGATTTATTTTACAAACACACTTCATAACCCCGTTTGAACTAATTATGTGCTCTTAGGTGGGCTCTGCGGTTGTCTGCATGGGCTCTTGGAGGCTGTGCAGCTTAAAGGTGGTCCATATGTGCTCATAGGTGGGCTCTGCGGTTGTTTGTATTGGCTCTTGGGGGCTGGGCAGCTTCAAGGTGGTCCATAAATGGTCTTAGGTGGGCCCTGGAGTTGTCTGTATTGGCTCTTGGGGGCTGTGCAGCTTACAGGTGTCCATAAGTGCTCTTAGGTGGGCTCTGTATTTGTCTGTATGGGCTCTTGGGGGCTGTGCAGCTTACAGGTGGTCCATAAGTGCTCTTAGGTGGGCTCTGCGGTTGTCTGTATGGGCTCTTGGTGGCTGTGCAGCTTACAGGTGGTCCATAAGTGCTCTTAGGTGGGCTCTGCAGTTGTCTGTATGGGATCTTAGGGGCTGTGCAGCTTCAAGGTGGTCCATAAATGCTCTTAAGTGGGCTAGATGGGCCCTGCAGTTGTGTATGGGCTGGAGAGGGGATGGGCTGTGCAGCATCCAGGTCATCTAAAAGTGGTGGTCCTTAAGTGGTCTCTAAGGAGGGCTATGTGGCTCCTAAGGGCAGATCCACCTTTCTAATTAGACGGCCGCTCGCTGCTGGCTGGCTAGGGCCCTGAGGGGCCCCAGCGAGCGGCCGTCTAATATGCTCTCCTATGTCTGAGGTAATGGCGCCAATGCTAGAGCGCGTGCACCTCACATACCTTGTGAGTCGTTGACGTCACTGCACCTGCGCGGCTCCTCGTCTCGTCCATGGTGCGCTTGCGTGGCAGCAGATGACAGCACCTCCGAAGCTCTTTTCTGCGCCTGTGTGCCTGTCAGTGAACTTGGAAGCAGTACGGCGGACCTGGGCTCGCGTGCCAGCAGAAACGGCCCCGCGTGCCCGCTCTGGCACGTGTGCCATAGGTTCGCCACCACTGCCCTAAGTGATATTAGACAACTATAATGGTTTATGAGTCTTCTGACACTTTAAATGCACTTTAATTGTTATCTACCACATCACGGGTTTATTTATGATACATTATATATTTATTGTGTTTTATTGGCATCTTGCAGGATTAAGATATTTTTATAGAGGGGATGGTGTGTTTTTATGCGATTTGATAACAAATGTTTATGGATATTAATGAATGTATTATTGTTTCATTCCCAGTGTGTGCATCTCCAAGGGTTTTTTTCTTTATTGATTTTACATATATAAGAACGACTTCATGGGTAGTTTCTATTATTATCATACATATTAGTTACATTATTACATTATGTCAATATAGAATGATGATATAATGGAGTTTGGCAATAATTAGGGTGTTAGGATGTGTATAGCCATCCACCAAGAGTAAACAACAATATGATTATAAGTTAGGTTGATGTTTATAATTACATGTGTACTTATAGCTAGATTTTAGATTATTACCGGCTGGTATAATATTATCAGATTCACATCTTTATGATGTGTCATTTAAAGTTTATTAGATGGACGTAGTTGAGGGCAGGCTTCCTCCTGTCTCCTCTCCCCATCATGGCAACCCCCCCTCCCCCTCCTCCTCCCTGTCACTGTCTCTCTGTCAGTCACTTACACACCCGGTAGCCTGTTTCACTTGGCGGTTGCCCTGCATGTGTGCCGTGTTGCGTTTCCTCATGACGTTTGTGTTTTCTGCTTGCACTTCATGTAAGTGGCCCCACTACCTGCTCGATTGCCACATCGTGAGCCCGGATGCTGTCTCACTGCGTGCCGGCATCGTCGGGCGCACGCCGGGGTCTTGGGGGGCGTTTTCCATGGTGGCGAGCACATGCTAGGCATTTCTTCCTCGCAAATGGCTCGCACGAGCACTCTGGCGGCGTCCTGCACTACATTTCCGGTGCCGCACACGGCTGCTTTTCGGCGTTTCGGGGCCTCACGCAGCCCCGGCCCCACGCACCTCGCTACGTCTTCTCCCTTGGGGTGGCCTATGGGCGTCCGTTTACTGTACATTGCCCGGGGGTCTGGGGACCAGAGCTAGTGCACGTTCGCACCTCAGCCTCTTCGTACGTCATCGTATCACATGCATTACGCTTACTGACGGATGCCCAGCCTTCTGGCGCTAACTCCACGGACCGTAAGCGAGCAGTCGCAGTCAGTGGCTCCCCGCGTTGTCCTGGCGGAGCCCAGCTTAGGGCCCTACACGTGCATACGTCACTCATTTTCACTGTAGGTCACACGATAGGTAATTCAGCAGGGGTGTCATGCCTTTTCTCGTGTTTTGCAGTGAGGACCGACCGAGATGTCGCATGTTTCGGAGAGTGTGGACCTGGCTTCACTACTGGCTACCCCTACCAGGGCTTCTGATCGTGGGAGCCCACCTTCCATCAGGGCTTGGACGATCCCCAAGCTCGCTCTGGAGCTTCAAAAGAAGGGCATCCCCTTTCCGGCCATGGCGAGGAAGGCGGAGCTGTTCCGCCTGCTGTTTCCCCCCCTGCTGCTAGTGTCAGCTCCCAGCAGGTGCCCATGCAGACCGTGGTCGATTCATTGACTCAAATTCACGCCTCTTTGAACATTATTATCACCTCGTTGCACGATCTCCAGCACCGGACTGAGACTCTGGAGAGGCAGGCCACGGTTGTTCCCACAGCCGCATTACTGGACGTTTCTAGCACCCCCTCGGGTGCCCCAGGGTCTAGCGCCCCGGTGCCCCCTATCCCAGGTACGGCTGCCGGCCCTCCCAACATCACGCCGGCACACTTCGTCCCCGTTAATTTACGTAAAGACATTTTGGAGGGGAAGGACGTAAATTTGGCTTCGCTGCTCATCGCAGCGCACGACGTCTCGGATAACTGGGCGTATGCTTGCGGGACCCGAGGCTGAACAGGAAACTGTCCATCCCTGAGT
This sequence comes from Nanorana parkeri, assembly GCF_000935625.1. Classification (NCBI taxonomy): domain Eukaryota; kingdom Metazoa; phylum Chordata; class Amphibia; order Anura; family Dicroglossidae; genus Nanorana; species Nanorana parkeri. The sequence goes on from NW_017307780.1 coordinate 60,453, forward strand.
TTGTTCTAGGGCTCGGGACCTACTGGGATGTGATATGTTCTGTGAGCCCCGACCGGAGGGAGGAGCTGGACGCATACTTGCATGCTGTGGTCGACCTAGGCTACAAGTATGGTGGCCACGCTTTTTACAACTACCACCGGGCGTTTTCGGCCAAGGCAGTGGCTGGGTTGGCCCAATTTCAGTTTACGGCCAACTGGGGTAGGATTGACACGGAGTTGTTCTGCAGGGGCTCACTTCGCCCGTCTGCACCACGTGTCAGTCGTCGGCACACACTGCCCATTGGTGCCCCACGACCGCGCCTGCGGAGACGGCCGTGTCGACCCGACCCCCTGGGTTGCTGCCCGGCCCAGCGTCGGCTCAGGTCGACAAGTTGGGCAGGCCCATACGCTGCTTGGGCAAGGCCCAGGTATGCAATAATTTAGGGCTGTGGAAATTAAAGATTAATTTCTCGATTAATCGTTAAACTTTTTGATCGATTAAAATTATTTTGATCGCTAATATAAACAATCACCTCTCCACCGGCTTTCGGGAGTCCCGTCGGCGATCCGGTGACATCACGGACATCGACATCACCGGACTCCCCCCCCCCAAGTGGCTCCGTCGGCTAACAAAGGGAAGGGGGGAAAAGTCCAGTGACCCATCCGAGGACCGCGTGCTCGGTCAGGAATATGCAGACTCCGTGACTAAGCCGGGTGGATGTGGAGGCTTTGGTGTCTGTTTTGTCCTTGCATCCGGATCCATCGTTGGCGGAATATCTGGCTTCGTCACGCTGCCACAGGCAACCCACGAGTGCAGTAACTTGAGGTCGGCTCTGGCAGACCCTCCCACAGTGGATGCATTGCTTCAGGTGGAATTGGATCGGGCCTTTTTCAGAACCCCCCTTTGCCATGTGGAGGGTCAGCTCCATCGGGTTGGTGTGCGGGAAGTTTTCCAATAAATATCGTTTAGTTTACGACTTGTCCGCCCCTCATTCCGCACACATTCCTAGCTTGAACGCTCTGATACCATCGGAGGAATTTGGCCTCAAGTACTCCTCGGTGGACCAGGCCATACAGCAAATCTTACGATCAGGCAGGAATTCGTGGCTGTCCAAGGCGGACATCTCGGACGCCTTCAAGTTGTTGCTTATCCAGCAGTCGTTGTGGCAGTGGCACAGGGTCAAGTGCAGGGAGCAGTATTATTTCGCCACCAGGTTGACTTTCGGGTCCAAGAGCAGCCCTTGGCTCTTCGATAGGTTCGCCCAGGCCCTGCACTGGATTCTGGAGGAGCATGTTCGTTGTCAGAAGGTTTTGCACTACCTCGATGACTTTCTGCTCATCGAATCTCCTGACAGGGTGCCGCGGGACCTCGGCATACTGATGGACACCTTCGGGTCGCTCGGGGTTCCCGTCGTGGCACGCAAGGTCAAGGGCCCCCTCAGAGCTTTGCCTTTCCTGGGGGTCATTCTGGACACGGCTGCCATGCGGGCCAGTTTGCCGCCGGACAAGTTGGCCCGGATCAGGGACGTCCTGCACGCCCTGGTGGTGTCCCCAGTATGCACCAGGAGGTCGATGCAGTCCTTATTGGGCATGCTCAACTTTGCGATGCGAATCATACCCCAGGGTCAGGCATTTATCTCCAGGTTGCTGGCTCTGTTGCCTGCAGCCCCGGAACAGGATTCGGTCATACGCGTGGACGCTGCCGGACGTGCCGATCTACTCATGTGGGAGCGGTTCCTGCAGGACTGGAACGGCATCTCGATGTTCATCCCGCATGCCACTCGTTCGTCCCCACAAGTGGTCAAGGATGCGGCAGCGTCTACAGGTTTTGCAGCCATTTTTGGCCCCCACTGGTTCGCTAGCCCTTGGCCGGTCGAGGTGGAGAGTATAGGGGAGTTTTCTCGAACAATGTCATCTGTTACTACATCCCAGGTGTTTGCAATATAGCGGCTGATGCCTTGTCCAGGTTTAAATACGATACTTTCTTCCAACAGCACCCGGACGCGGTTGCCACACCAGTTCCTATATTCCAGCATGTGGTACTGGATTAGAGACACACCAGTCCAACGCCGCCAGGTTGATCAACAACTCCCTTGCCTACAATACCCGCAAAGCGTACGAGGTGGCGTGGAAAGCCTTCAATACTTTCCGTATATCGTACATACTAGCTTTTATCGCCTACTGTCACTCAGACCTCAAACTGGCGCACAGCACGATACGGCTATATCTGGCGGGGGTTCAACATTTCCTGTCCCTAACTCACCCTGACAGGCAGTCCTTATTTTCAGCTCACCCCGTCAAGGCTATACTCAAAGGCATCCAGAAAGCAGGGGCACAATCCGGGGGCGCCAGGATGCCCATCTCTGGGCACTTGTTTAGGGGCATGTCCGCTATGCTGGACGGATCCCCGTTCGGTGTTACGCAGAGCTTAGTTCTAAAAGCTGCCATCTACTTGGCTTATTATGGTGTCCTCCAGTCCCATAGCTGCTACAGTATGTAGGAGGAACTTATGCCGCTACCCGGACCACTATACGTTGAGCCTCGAGCGGTGTAAAACCAATCAGGTAGGCGCACCCACACGGATCGAATTATTTCTGTCTGGCAACGCATGGTGCCCCATCTCGGTGTTGGACTGTCTCATGGCCAAGCTATCACTGACACCTCCGCACGGGCCGTTGCTGCCTTTGCCAGTCACCCCTCTCTCCTGGCAGCAGTTCGTCACACACGTCAGGGTACTTCTCGGACATCTAGGGGAGAATCCCAAACGATATTCAGGGCACTCCTTCCGCATAGGGGCAGCCTCAGCCGCCTCCCGACATGGGGTTCCTGCCCACGTCATCAAGCAGTTAGGCAGGTGGAAATCGGCATGCTTCGTCAGATATGTTCCGAACCCTCAAGTAGAGATGGCAAAAGCATTTTCTTGTTTGGCTGAATAAATGTAGATACGAATAAAAGCAATTCAGTGCAAAATGGTTGTTTTTCCCCCCTTATTGGCGTACCGGCCACCCGGACCATGGCATATCTCAGGTCCGCATGTTTGTGTTGTTATCAATTTTGTATAGTACACAGGTCAGAGACATTTCCGTAGACAGCAGACGTACGGGTCGTCAGCAGGTGGCGCCAGGCAAGCGCTTTCCAGTATCAGGTAAGTAGACTCCGAGTACAAGTGGGAGGCTAACCTGTTAGCCTGATTTGTGGGAGGAGTCGCCGGCCCGTCGGTCCTCGTAAGCCGCTCGTTTCAGGCTTCCGGGGAACGAAGGGATCCGACGGTGCGACCCGCCCTCCCAATCCCCCGGTTGTCGCACATCACGCACAGGGTATGCCTCCTTATTGGAGTACTGTCCACCCGCTTTCCAGTATCAGGTAAGTAGACTCCGAGTACAAATGTATGTTAACTGATGTAAATGCCTTGAAAGGCAAGTAAAGCTGGTGCAACTAAACTGATGAACGTGTATTTTACATAATAGGTATATTCTATGTTGTGTCCACTAGCTTATCTTGTTCTACCAGGATATCACTTGAAATAGTAATATGAGGTATGCTGGGATCAAGTAATGATGGCAAATATAACCCTGTAACTAACCAAAACCATTTCCTAAAACATTACTTTAATAACTTTCTGTGAACATCTGTCATCTGGATTTCCAAATGTCCTTTTTGTTATTACCAGTATTCCTCTGTTCTTCGTACAATGGGGATTTGTAAATCATGGGGGGAGGTTGACATGCTTTTGTTCACTTCAAGAGGGTTTTGCAATCCCATACAACTCTATGGTAATGCAAAGCCGGCTTGAAGCAAGTCAAATGCAGTTCAGAGGAAGGTCCATTCTGCTCTAGAAGCGGTCAGTGTCTGTGTGCCTCCTGCTGTGACTTCCGCCACATAGATCTGGCAGGCATGGAGGAGAAGGAGGGGGAGGGCACAGCACAAGGCAGGTAGAATCTGAAAATGTATTTAATAGACATGTTCGATTCGTTTCGTTCCGAATCGAAATTCGGACGAATTTTCGGAAATTCGGACATTCGGATGTATCCGAATTCCGAATTACAGACATAATGAATGCAAACGAATCCGAATTTCCATTTCCGAAATTTGGTAGCATTAGTACGAACGTTGGTTTCGTTTTCTGTTCTTAATCGTTTCTTATTCGTTTCTTATTCGTTTCGTTCGTTGGAGCAAAGTGACATTAGAGAAGGAGAAAAAAAATTTTTCCCCCTCAAATGTCACTTTTGCTGCAAACGAACGAAACGAATAAGAAACGAATAAGAACAGAAAATGAAACGAACGTTCGTACTAACGCTACCGAATTTCGTCCGAATCCGAATTCCGAATCCGTATTGACTTTCACACCCGAATCCTGAAAAACGAAATAACACATATCCGAATTTGAAACGAAACGAAACAAATTTTTTGGCAGTGCACATGTCTAGTATTTAATAAATGCACACATGCTGGGGTCTGGGAGCAGAACTGGGACCAAGAAGAATCTGGACTGTATTACATTTACAAGAATATGACTAAACACTTGTTGCAAGGAGTGATTTTCACTCATCCTCATAGTTAGAACCGACATGTTACAAAGAAACTGTCACACATCGGCTTTATAGATAGGCAAGTGAGCGAACACATACCATCGCTCGCTCACTTTCCGATAATCTGCCCGCAGGGATGCCCCACTCCCCTCTCCGATAACCCCGCGCTGACTGGAGGATTGGACATCAGCTCTATTGATCGGGAAGTGAGCAAAAACATACCGCTGATCCGCTCACTTCCCGATCATCTCCTGCAGATAGAGGTGACTATCAGTCATCGTTCCACGCAGAGATTCCCCATTCCCCTCTCCGATCCACCAGCGCTGACTGGAGGAACTGACGGGGGATGGGGCAGGCACAGCTGGCTCTGCTTCTAGATAGGGAGAGCCCGCTGTCAATCAGCTAGCTGGGTGGATATCTGAAGTATTGTCGGGATCCGTCCCGCCTGCGGCGCACTCCGTATATATAGCTCGCTATATACTGAGCTTTGGGTCATTGGAGGACGTCAGTATATGTCCTCCTGTGACTCTTAGGAGAACTATGGGATGAAAATGTTACATAGTTCTCTTTTAAATTAAAAGTCTTATTGTATGATTTATAAGGTAGTGCAGAACAAATATACCAGTACGTGATTATATTAGTAAAATCGTTATTGCATTTAGATTGCATGCCCCCACACACTTGCTGCATGTGCATTCTATGTATAATATATATAGATGCATTTGTTAAAAATTCAATGCACAATGCAGCAAGTGTTCGAGGACATCCTATGTAAATGCAATATCGATATTGCTAATACCGGTACATTTGTTCTGTACTACTTGCTAAATCATACAATAATACTTTAAATCCTAATGTTTTATCAAATAGTACAGAACAAATGTACCATTATGTGGTTAAATTAGTAAAATTGGTTTTGCATTTACATTGCATGTCCCCAAAAACTTGTTGCATGGTGCATTGCATTTTCAACATACGCATTCTATAAATAATGTAGATGTATGGGTCAAAAATCTGTGTTGTAGAGTTTATTGCGTTGCAGAGTCCTCAGTTTATTGCGTTGCAGAGTGCTGAGTTTATTGCAATATATATATATATATATATATAGTAGGGATGCACCGATACCGATACTAGTATCGATATCGGTGCCGATTCCGAGTATTTGGGCAAGTACTCGTACTCGCCCAAATGCTCCGATGCCTAGAACGAGTACTTCACGGCGCATCCCTGATTTCTTTCCTTCCCGCTGGGCACTGCTCTGTGTCCCAGCAGGGAGGAGAGAAACTGTGATAGCCGGCCGAGCGAGCGCTGTGGGAGGAGAGCGCTGTGAGCGGCCAGCGTCTCTTCTCCCACACCACTCAGCCTCCTATCACAGTGAGGCAGATCGGTCTGTGGGCGGAGACAGGCCGCGCTGTCACAGGAGGCTGGGCTCTCCTCCCTGCACCGCTTGTTCAGCCTCCTGTGACAGCGTGTCAGAGAGGAGAGCAAGGTACGAACACTCAGCGATCAGTGATCGCTGAGGGGTCTATTCACGAAGCAGCCGAAGGATCTAGCCGTAGCTTCGACTGATCTTTTGGCTAGCTTCTGTCCCAGGACCCCTTCGGTTCAGTAGAACCGAAGGGCTGCTGTACGGGCTATTCCCTATAGCCCGTACAGCTGCCGAAGTCGGCCGAGCGGCTCAGTCAAGCCGAAGGCATATGCTTTGGCTCGACTGAGCCGATGTGAAAGCCAAAGCTGGCCAAGCGGCCGGCCATTGGCCAGCCGACAGCCCGCTTCTGACAGCTGGGCGGAGCCAGCCGTGATCTTACGGCTGGCTCCGGCCACTTGCAGAGAGATCAGCGTCCCTGGTTACCAGCTAACCAGGGACACTGATCTCCAGACAGCCCAACTGTCCCGGGCGCTCCGGGAGTCTCCCGTTCCCGGCCACCCAGGAGAGAAACACTGCTTTTTCTTTTTCTTTTTATTCTGACATGAAGCCGTTTGCTGTCGTCAGAATTAAAAAAAAAATCACCATAGGAATGCATTGCTAGATTCCTATTGGCTATTTCAATTTGCAATAGCCAATAGCAAACTAGCAATGCATTCCTATGCCAAAAAATATTTTCTTTTTTTGACGGCAGCAGAACCGCACAACCGGTTTCTATTTTTTTTACTACTTTTTTAACTTCTTTTCTGTTCTGCCCGGTCCGGTGGGCGTCTCTCCTCCTACAGTGCTCAGCCTCCTGTGACAGATTAGGAGAGAGGTGTGGGGGCGGAGGCAGCTGTCACAGGAGGCCGGGCCAGCGGTGCGGGGGAGAAGTCAGCTGTCAGAGGAGATCAAGCTCTCTTTCCCATACTGCTCGCTCAGCCTCCTGTGACAGCGAGTCAGGTTGGAGAGCGGGTACAATCACTCAGCGATCGTTGAGTGTTTGAAAATAATTGAGGACATGTGATGAAAATAATTGAGGACATGTGATGTGAGCTGAGGAGAGAGGATAACTATTTGGAGCAACCTTTTAGAAGGGTCTTGCCTCTCCTGGGATTTTGACTGTAAATTATGTCACAGTGAGGAGGTCACTTTTTCTTAGGGCCTGGCCCTAAAGGTGGCTACCCAGAGGGAGCATCTCTAAGAGAAGCAAGAAGGTGGCTACCCAGCTAGAGCAACTTCAGATGACTCTGCTATCCTAAAGAGTGTCTAGGAGAGATTAGGGCTTTTGCTAGATAGAAATTGTACAGTATGTAGACCCTTATTAGTCAACATTTTAAGGAAGAGTGGCTGCTCTCATACATAGGGTGGCAAATCGAATTGGCTGCTTCTGCTCAGAGGGTGAGTTACTATTGGCATGCTGCTACTAAAAGAATTAAGGCCAGCAACCATACTGCTGCAGTAGACAGTAACACCTCTCTCTTATAGAGTCACTGTACCTATCTGACTGCTCCTAAAAGGCCACTATTAACTTAGCTGCTACTAGAAGACCTAGAACATTTTGTTATTTGTGGGTATACTGTGCCCCTAACCCCTGTCTCCATGAGTCTATTGCTTGAATAAACTGCATAAAAGACTAAAGTGAAAGGTGCCTAACTTGTTGTTTGACCCCCACAAAAAGAAAATGATATCCTGCCTCGTCATATTGGAGGTCATACTGGGGGGTTGGGGGCTCTGCTACAACATCTGACTTTCAGATTCCATTTAATAAATGCTTATGTGATTTAGCTTGATTCTAATGTTAACAGTTACAGACTCAGTATGTAATATCAAAGATTATCATGGGGTGTGCAGCTAAATTCCAGCCACCTATGCAGCTATTGGTACCGTGAGCGGTTGTCCTCACACCGCATGCAGGTACCCACACGGGAGGACCAAAAGCATGACCCGACACTGCAAATGAGCTTATATATGGTTTATTATGCACACCAAAATAGATAAACACAACCAAGTAATAGTGGCTAACTACATCTAAACACAAACACATGCAAAAAGTAACAGGCTAGTAAACCCGGGGAGCAAAGTGACACCAGGGGAGCTAAGGAACAAAAGGTCAAGGAACAAGGAGGTTACAGGACTCAGGACTCACAGGAAATGGCGACAGGATACCGAGACAAAGTCCAGACTGCAGGGAGGGATTTAATACCCCCCCAGGTCGTGATTAATCGCTGACAGCTGGTAGACACCCACAGGTGAACATTAGACCCGCAGGTCCCAGCACCACTTAGTGGGGATCTGGTACCTGACAGCTCCTGGCTGCCTGCAGGTGAGCGCAGGAACTGCAGGACCTGGGTCCAGCGCCACCTGGAGGTGCTATGGTCCCTGACAACAGCTAATATGAGTGCTTCTACTCATGCTGTTGGTGGGGCTTAATTTTTGGCTGCTGATGCATCTAATCAGTGGAGAGGAAAGCTGCAGTGCAGGGGTGGAGTTGTGTAAGCTGTGCGGCTTCTACTTTTAAGGGACCACTGGCTGGACTAAACATACTCCTCACTGAAAGTCTTTGGTCCCCAAAGAAGCAGAATTTGTAGTTATAAATAAACCAAACTGAATTCAACACTTGCATGGAACATTTGCAAATAACCACTGTTAAGAAAAGGTGTAGGCAATGAAACTTTCCACCAATGGGTATCAGGTTTATATGGGAATAATGAACTGCCCCTAGTATAAGTTGTGGGCAAAGGGACTTTCCACCATGGTGTGTTAGGTAAAGAGTAGGGGGGTATCATTCACTGGCAAGGTGTCTTGATGTACTTGTGCATTGTCAGGTCTGAGTACTGTGTTGGTAGCCTCTAAAGAGCTGTTTCCCCTAGAGTCATATGTCATTCTTATGGCACATCGAATCTGTTGCTTGCCTCTTAATATTCCGGGTTTGGGTGTCTCTTTGACAGAGGGTTTCACTGTACCTCAGTGTGAATAAGAACTTGTCTTTCAAAAAAATCCCACCACCCTGCCAAAACCTAATATTTTTAGAAAGCTTTCATTTTTGATCCTTTGAATAAGCCAACAAATGCTATAATGCTACAGTATCTCTAAACTTTCTGCTAAAATATTTTGAAGTACTTTTTTATTAGTTTTAAAGATAAGGAATTACCTGCTTGTGCTGCTGTTATGAGAGCAGTATTCCCCTCATTATCTTGCCAGTTGACATCAATGTAAGGGCATTGAGATAACGTGATCACTATATCCACATAGCCTTGATAGCATGCGACAAGTAGGCCCGTCTGTAAATTCATAATGAAATTAACCTCAGTTATGCAGATAGAGCATAGGTTCTAAAAAAAATGACTGATGGATACTTGATGGATTTTTTTTGCTACTAAAATACTCAGAACCTCATATTAATCTCAGAGCTGAATGACTCAGAGAAAAGAAAAATCTCCCTCCTTGTCTTTAACCACTTCAGGCCATTTTTCAGTGTTCAGCGCTGCAGTACTTTGACGTTTATTCCGTCATGCAACGCTGTACTGAAATTAATTTTAAGCCATTTTTTGGGGAGAGATAGAGCTTTCTTTTGGTGGTATTTAAACACCACTGGGGTTTTTATTTTTTATTATAATTAGGAAAAATTACAGAAATTTTTTTTTTACATTATGTTAGGAAACATTTATTATTACCCAGTTTTTTGGTAAAATATAAAAGATCGGGTCACGTCGGGTAAATAGACACCAAACATGTCAAGCTTTAAAATTGCGCGCACCCGCGAAATCGCAGAAAACTAACATACCCAAAATTGGCCAGAGAAGAGCATTTACAGCTTATCAGTTTAGTGTTATCAGTTAACGTTCGCGGCGATATGTAACATGTGCGGGTTAAGGGGCGCAATCGTCTTTTTTGCACGTATGCGCCCCCAACGCATGTTTGCATGCGTGTATGTATGGGTGGGGACTTTACATTATTTTTTGTTTTTTTATTCTTTTTTATGTGCAACTTTAAAAAAATTTTGGGGGGGGAACTTAATTTTTTTGTGCTTTTTTCACCCCCACTAAACTTTATTGCTGTCACATACGGGGGCTAATAAACCCCACCCCTATGTGATAGCAAAATATGTGACAAGTCCTCTTTATGGCAACATCAGGGGTCTCCAAGACCCCTAATGTCACCTAGGCCCCCCCAAAAGAAGCTGATGAAGCACAGATCTGCTCCATCAGCTTCTTTCCAGCTTCTGAAGCTTGGGAGTGACACAAGAATGCGGAAGTGATGTATTATACAACACTTCCGCATTCTTGCAGAGGAGAGGGGACCGAAGAAACATTCAAAAATATTTTAATAAAAGTATTAAAAAATTATTTTCCTTATAGTTCCTTTTTGTTCCCTCACCCTTCAATATCCAATTAGAGATATGCAATCTCTTTGTTAAAGAGGAATTTCACTTCATTATACTTCATTACATTTACAGGGTTATTCACTAATGGGTAAATAATTTGAAGAAGGCAGGAGAAGTGAACAATCTAGGCCAAAATAGCTTCTCCAAACTCTTCACCCTTTAGTGAATAACTCTGTTAATCTTTCTAAGAAATATCAGTGTATAAACCCCCCCCCCCGCCCCAAAAAAAAAACATACTAGTCCATGGAGTCCAACATTGTCTTCATTGCAGCTATAGTTCTCCAGTCACCGGTATGCTACTGTGCTGATACCTTGAAAGTTCTCTTTCTGGCTTCACGGTTCATGTGTAGAGACTTCGCTGGTTTTTGAGGCAAGTCTGCATATGTGTGGGTAATCCTGCACTTGCACAGAAATGCTGCAAAACTCTGTCAGGTCCAAGACCTATGGAGTGTCTGCACATGCACAGGATTCCCCTTTAATGTGCAGACATGCTGCAAAGGCTTTGCCAGATCCCACAGATCTGTCAGAGAAGTGTGGCATTTCTGCACATGCACTGCATTGAAATTGCGTGATACTTTGTCCCACTGCCTCATAGGATCTGTAACATTGACATCCCAGGAGGCAGCAGCTGGGCGATTACATCATCCTCGCCAAGGAAGCGTGGGGGTTGTAAAAGAAGAAAAGGTATTTAATATGAAAAAAAAAATACTGCAAATGTGTAAGAGGGAGTGAGAAGGAAACAGAGGAAAGTTATTTCTTTCTATGAGTGAAGGTCCGCTTTAAGAAGATGATATTTAAAAAAATCTTATACATAGTATTTTGACCAGAAGGGCATGCAATTCTTTCTACATTTGTAGCTACATTTTACTTTTTACATTGTCACTGTCATTTTTGAACAAATGGTTTAAACAATGAAAAAAAGTACATGATGAAAAAAGTCTTCAAAGATGGTAACTAGATAAAAAGTATGACTTTATTTTCCCTGTTATTAAATAAAGCACTGCTTTTGGCAGAATGGGGTTAAATAATAACAAAATGTCCCTAACACAACAAGGTGTTTAAGTAATTTACCAGAGATGTTAGGGTCCCCGCATTTTCATGTCTTGTTATTGTGGACCCAAAGTTTTATGATTAATATTTTATTAAATATCATAATTAAATTGTATGATTTTAGACTAAGGATTGACTGGGGATAATAATGTATACAGTACTGTATTTCACACATAATATTGTGTGCATCATATATTTATACTATTGAGATGGAGATTTTAGTACCCATTGTATTACTTTCCAATGTCATTAAGGAGTTGTTGTCCGTTGTACACCTTACAAAGCAATGAAAATTTAACAGATCTACTCATAGGCTTCTTGATTTATGCTGGTAAATATTTATTGTGTGAAATATATGTGTCACAATAATGGTTACCTATTCTTCATGACAGAATTATTTTGAAGTCCAGTATGGACTGAACAAAAGTTTTCTTTAGGACCTCAGATAAGAACCAGTTGAAGCTTACAAGACTGGAAAGAGTTTAAATAGGACTCTTGAAAACCTGGAGATTCAACAGTCCACAGTTGGGAAGAGTGCTTACAAACGGAATAAAATAAGTACTTTTTATTCATCCTACTAGTGAGTGTCTTTAAAAAATAAGTGAAAGACAATCTCCGCAATCCTCAACCACAAGACTGATATTGTGACAGCTAAAGACCTTAGGTTAAGGAAGGTAGGGAGAAGAGGGTGGGGAGATAAAAAGAGGGACAGGGGGGATGGACAGAAAGAGCGGAAAAGAGTAAATAAGGAATATGTTGGGAGGGGTGGGGGAGGAAGTAGGGCAGGGAGACGGGGAGAAGGGACAAGTGGAAGCAAAAAAAAGTGAGATGTTGTGGGAGAAGTGGGAGTTGGAAAAAAAAAGTGGAAAAAGAAGAGAGAGGAAGGAAGGGCAGGGAACAGGAAAGGAATGAGGGGGAGGGGGAAGACGGAGAGAAAAGGACAGGAAGCAAATCAAAACGGGAGAGGAGGTAAAATATTATCTTCAATTATAACAGTGTGAAACATGCAATTCATAGTTTAATCCTTGTGGTATCCTTCTCTCCATATTAAATATCTAGTATACATCTCTCCGATTCGATAATGCCGTCCTATCTCCTCCTCTAACTGGTCCATCTACCCTCTCTGTGACACTGTAATATTACAAATCTGTTTTACCATCATGGAAATGTTTCCATTGTCTGGCTACACTGGTCTTCTTATTTGACTTGTCATTAGGGATGCACAGATACTTTTCGAGTACCAGTGCAGATACTTGGCATTTTCATGAGAACTACCAGGGTTGCAGCGGTTGCAGCTGGGACCGGGCTCTGGCACTCCTCCACTGTCCTGAAATCATTAGTCTGTAATGTTTTAGAAAAACTGTCACATGACTATAAACAAAAATGTATCAGTACTCGTACTTGTAAGTACTCGGCAAGTACCAGTACTCGTACTCGCAAAACTGGTATCTGTGCATCCCTTTATTTATATTTATAAAAACAAAATCGTACATTAAAACAGATATGTAAAAATCCCAGAAGCTCCGTGTGCTCCCTACAGATGACAGCGGCCTCCTAACTTTTGAATTTTTCTCTAGTGTAGTCTTGGAGCTCAAAAGTATCGGTACATGTACTCGTACTTGTACCGAGTACTGTACTTGGTATCTGTGCAACCCTACTTGTCATACATGCAGTCCCTTATCCTGTCACAGAGTCTACTTGTTTTACCCACATACTGTACTCTGCAAATCTTGCAAATATATATATATACATACACATATATACATACACACACACATACAGTATATCCTCACTATTTTGTGCTTGCTTGTCTTTCAAAAATGTCTTAACTTCATTATAAGCATTAACAATGATACCTTCTCTAAGTACCCACACCCGTGGGTACTTTGAGAACTAAGCCAAGTGATAGCGAGACCATTGAATTTATGATTGACATAAAGCAACTATTCTTCAGTATATTAACCAAGCTAACACCAACCCCACCCTTATTTTTAGTTGCTATGCAACCTTTGGCGGCAATTATAGGTTGGACTCGATGGACTTGTGTCTTTTTTCAACCTGACTATGTAATTAGCTTGAGGTGATTTACTCTCAATAATTGACACAGTGCTCTCGTCGTTTATTCCTATTTTACCAATATCCAAACAAAATAAATAAGTGTTTACAAAACATTTACCTACAATGTTACAAAATGCAGGTCCTTATTTAAATATATAGCTTATAACATACATAAGTCCTTATTTATGTATAACTTGTGAACACAAATAAACCAAGGTGATATTTGTTATAAAATATACTGTATGTCCATAATAAAAATCTTCACAGTGTCCAGAAATCCACACCAATGTGCTCCCCTCTCTGTGCAAATCACTCACAGGATGGGAAGTGACCTAGTAACTAGGGTTGGGCTCGATGTTCGAGCCGAACGTGAGTTTGACTCGAATATCGGCAGTACGTGTGTTTGGCGAACACACAAACTGTCAGGGTGTTCGGCAGGCTATTTGCTGCCGAGCACCCCGCACAAGGCACTGTGTCATGTGAGCCCTGATTGGCTAAAAGGTCATGATGACTCTACCCAAGCATGGCTAACCCTGTTACAACCAAATGTTTATATGTTACCAGCATCTGTCAAAATGCCAGGCGGTCGTCTGTTTTTTTTCATTATTTCTATTTATTTTTTATTGTTTTATTTTTTATTTCGTCGAATCATCGTGCAAGTACCCCTTACTCATTCACAAGGGGTATGCCCCTTAATTAAAGGGGTACCCTGATGTAAATAAGCCACCTGCCCACACAATGTTAATTTTTTTTTGCTTAGCTGCATTGCGTTCCGTTTCCGTTCCATTTTCATTGCGTTTTTGCTGCGTTCGTGCGTTTCCTGACCGGACAAAATGTGACATGCAGTATCTTCTCTGTCGTAACCTGAACGGACTGCGCACGTGAGAACTGTAGCCCATAAAACACATAGGGATACATTGGGATGCATATTTAGTGCAGGAGCGTACGGATCAGGTCAGCACAGAAAACGGACGTCGTGTGAACAGGCCCTTAGGGGGAACCCCACACACCTTTTTTTTTTTACATAGGGTCCCTCCTATATACTCCTACTAGACCTTTAGAGTCTGGTATGACTTTTGGGGTAAACCCCCACGCTTTAAAAAAAAAAATTTGGTCCATCCTAACATTCATTCCAGACCTGAAGGGTTTGGTATTGTTTGGGAGGAGGAACTGCACGCTTTAAGAATAAAATACATTTTTTTTCTTTAGAAATGTCAGTTTTTCTGCAGCGGGTTCTATACATCATACAGATTTGCCACTTTACAGGCAGTATAAGGGGACCCCCCAGGCACGATATTTAAATGCATTTTCCATTGTTATTGTTACCCTTTAAGTGATGTTAAAACCACTGCTCCTTTAACCTCCTGCCGTTTTACCGCTCCTGACCCTTCACCTTCTACTGGGATCCGCTAGCCCAGTGGTGGCGAACCTTGGCACTCCAGCTGTGCCAAAACTACAAATCCCAACATGCATCTGCCTCTGGGAGTTATGTCTGTGGCTGTCAGAGCCTTGCAATGCCTCATGGGACTTGTAGTTCCAAAACAGCTGGAGTGCCAAGGTTCGCCACCACTGCGCTAGCCCATCTGCGGACCGTGACCGGCTCGGGAGGGCGTCAGGAGGAAGATGGGAAGGAGATAAGCATCTTCTTCCTCCTTCCTGATCTTCCTCCGTATGGTGAATGCAGAAGTGATGTGTATTACATCCCTTCCGCATTCACCTGTCAGTCATCTGGCTGCTATAGCCAGAAAAAAGAAGCTTATAAAGCAGATCAGATTGTCCTAGAGACCCCTAATGTCTCCATAAAGAGGACCTGTCAGTGTGCCTTTGCTATTATATAGGGGGATTCTTATCCCCTATGTCAGTGTTCCCCAACCCCCGGTCCGCGGATCAAATAGTACTGGGCCGCACAGTCTCAGTGTGGTCCGGTCATGCAATATATGGCAGTGCACGGTCCCGGTGTTTGAACACCGGGGCCCCGCACTGCCGACGGGCTTCACAGTGAGAGGCGGGCCACAGTAAAATTAACAAACGTTGACCGGTCCGCGGCGATAAAAAGGTTGGGGAGCACTGCCCTATGTAATAGCAATAACAATAAGTGTAAAAAAAATAAATATAAAAAGTTAAAATAAAATAAAAGTCAATTATAAAAAAAGTAAACAAAAAACAACAAGTCCCCCACCCCCACGTTTACGCACATAAACGTAAATATGCGTCAGATGCGTCAGCGCGCAAAAACGACAATTGCGCTAACATGTTACATATCGCCGCAAACAAGGGGGGTGCAGCCCGCACCCGGGTGACACCATTGGAGGGTTGACACCACAGTGACTGACAGTCGGGGATGAACCGAGAGCCCGACAGTTTCAGGAGAGAGGAGTGGACCCGACGGCATACCTTAGCCCGCCGGGTGAACGAAGATGGCCACCTGCAGGTATTAACGAGCTGGCTGCATGTGCGTGGTGACCTCATGCGTGACACCCGGCCTCGGGACGCCCTGTGTGGAAGTAAAGAATCCCCTTTGCAGTTGAGGATTAAACCTTTTCTCTGCCAGTTTCAGGTGGTGGCCTTGTGTTTTCTTGACTGAACTAACAGTAAATAGTTTATTACTGGTTACCCCATCACCATTAAACAGTTTGTACATGTCCCCTCTCGGTTTCCTCTTTTCAAGAGTGAACACATTTAATGCTTGCAGTCTTTCCTCATAACGCCTTTATTTGCTTTGTTGCACTTCTCTGGACTCTTTCCAGCTCAAGGACATTCTTTCTGTGGATCGATGACCAAAATTGAACCGCATACTCAAGATGTGAACGGCCAAAAGACTCGCAACTTAGAGCTGAGCGGAACCAGCCGTGATCTCACGGCTGGCTCCAGCCAGTTGCAATAACAGTTCAGTGTCCCCAGGTTACCTGGGGATGCTAAACTGTCATTACACAATGACAACTTGGCGGAGCTGGCCATGATCTCACGCCTGGCTCCGGCCAGTTACAATGACAGATCTGTCCCCTGAACCGAAGGGTTCTGGCGGACGAAGCTAACCGAAGGATCAGCCAGAGCTGCGGCTGATCCTGCAGCTACCTTTGTGAATAACCCTTTACATTTCTAATAGCCACTGCACAAAAGGTAGTAGGGGCTACACAAGCCTAACGTCACTCAATAAGATGAGAACTTAGGTCGTGCAAAGTTTCAAGGCAATTGATTGAGGTTTAGGCACATTATGATACATTAAGCTCGTTTTACATTAAAGAGTTTCTAAAGCCTCCGTTTTTTTGCATATATCTACTGCTAGTAGCAGTAGATATATGCAAAAAGTTTTTTGTTTTTTTTTTAAACGCTTTAACAGCGGTTTAAACTTACATTAGGGTACATTAGGCTATTTTTACATTAAGCTAAATGTTTTAGAAAAATAATAAAATAGTTTAATGTGAATAACTTTTGGTATGTTTTATCAAATGACCCCAAATCTTCTGAATATGTTGGCATTGATAACATCTTGTAATGCGTAAAGTTTGGCGGACATTGGTTAACATTTAGGTTGTTTTTTGTACATTAAGCCACATTAAACTCCCCAAAAATCAAGCTTAATGTCACTCATTTGCTTTGTGGGTAACCACTTCTAGGGTAGGTTTGGGAAGCTGAGAACATAGGTTGTGCAAAGTTTCAAGGCATTTGATTGAGGTTTAGATACTCTTTTACACACTAAGATCTTTTTACATTAAGCTGTTCACATTAAATGTTTTAGGATTGTAATAAAATAGTTTAATGTGAATAAGGTTTATCAAATGACCCAAAATCTTCAGAATATGTTGGTATAGATAGAGTCTTGTATTGTGGGAAGTTTAGGGGAAATCGATTAACATCCAAGGTGTTTTTTTGTACGTTAAGCCACATTAAGCTCCCCAAAAAACAAGCTTAATGTCCATGAAACTTGCAGGATAGGTCTGGGAAGCGGAGAACTTAGGTTGTGCAAAGTTTCAAGGCAATTGATTGAGGTTTAGGCACATTATGGTAAATTAAGCTACATTAAGCCATTTTCACATTAAATGTTTTAGGATGTCCCCTGTTCGTCTTCTTAACCACTTGCTGTCCGGGGCATTTTCTTACTATTTGCGCGCACATGATAAAATATAGATTTTTGGCTAGAAAACAGCTTCAACCCCCCCAAACAATGATATACAGTTGTGTGGAAACGTGTTGGCACCCTTCCTGATTTTTCATTGTTTTGCACGTTTGTCACACTTTAATGTTTCAGATCATCAAACAAATTTAAATATTAGTCAAACATAACACAAGTAAACACAACATGCAGTTTTCACAAGAAACCTCATCCTCTTAAAAAATGTTGTGAGC
Source organism: Nanorana parkeri (assembly GCF_000935625.1). Classification (NCBI taxonomy): domain Eukaryota; kingdom Metazoa; phylum Chordata; class Amphibia; order Anura; family Dicroglossidae; genus Nanorana; species Nanorana parkeri. The sequence goes on from NW_017307780.1 coordinate 78,207, forward strand.
TTACGGCAAAGACATTACAAGAGGGCAGGGAGATTCTCCAGAAACATGGTTTCTGGCTTCTTATGGTCATTTTGCTAAACACTGTAAGGGTGTCATCAAGTGTACAGAATGCAGTAGCGACAGATGTTACACCTATGCATCCTATTTTATTTCCAGACAACCCATAGCAGCCTTCTACATCAAGCCCTGCTTCAAATCATGGTGGGGAGCAACAAAGTCATGCTCCAGCCACAACAAGTGTTTCTTCCTCATGTACTGTAGTCTGCAGGGAGAGCCATGGGCAACCACCTGCAACAGTTACATCAAAATGTAATCAACTCCATCACAAAAGACCTTGGGGAAAGACTCTTGCAAAAATAGTTCTTGTCAAGGTGTTTCGTCAAAGACAACCTGAAAAAGCAATCCAGATGTATGCTGTTTTAGATGACCAAAGCAGTCATTCACTTGCCACCTCAGAATTCTTTGACATATTCGGCATAAGGGGTAACGTGCTATCCTATACATTGCACACCTGTGCTGGTACAGTGCAACACACAAGAAGAACAACCTATGCTGACTTCATCATTTTTCCTATAAAAGGAACCAAGAGAATTGATCTTTCTCAGATCATCGAGCGCAATCATTTGCCTAACGACAGGGAGGAAATTCCTACACCAGAGGATGCACTTTGTAAATCTCACCTAAAACATTTAGCTGCCTGCATACCACCACTTGACCACAATGCCAAAATGATGCTTCTCTTAGGCAGAGACATCCTGAGAGTACACAAGGTATGTCAACAGCACAATGGGTGGAATGATGATCCTTATGCCAAAAAGACTGATCTAGGTTGGGTACTTATTGGAATCGAACGTGAATGCAAACCTCAAGCCTCAGATGGTGTATGCTCCAATAAGATCATCGTACAGGTAAACCAAGACAACATTAAAACACCACCCTGTAATAGTTCTGGTAGGACTACGCACCAGATTTCCTTCAACAGCTTGGATGAGCAGGAATTCACTGATGCAAACACCCAAGACAATGCACCTGATTCCTCAAGCATCACTCCAGTAACTCCACAAGCAGTAAACCTCTTGGAAACTCATCGGAGTCTTCCAAACCAGTCATCATGCAAGATGATTCTCCTCTTCATGAAGAAGCAATAGACCTGCTACCAAAGACTCAAGGTATGCTTTCTGAGACTAACCTCAGACGCCATAAGACTGCCTCAAACAATGCTGTTCTTATGAAAGCCTTTCAACCTGGCGAACATGCCACAGGATTTTTAAGACTTAAATCTGGGAATGGACATGCCCCCTGTACAGAGAAGCCTGGGCTTACAGTGGGACTTATTAAAAGACACCTTCGGCGGCGCGCGGCTGCCGATGACGGGTGGTAAGTGAGACAGCTCCGCAACTCCTCCGGACAAACACCTCATTAGCAGGGAGCAGCCCGCTCCCAAACAGCCGAAACTCACCCACCCTAGCCTCGGGAAGACTCCTGATACCAGCCATGTCGCAATCCCGGTCCAGAAATAGCCAAAAAATGAAAAATACGGGAAAGCCCATAGCGGAAGCAATGGCCAGAGCCTCAGCCAAGATGGCGTTGTCTCCCGCCGCACGAACGGCTCACTCACAGACTGCCTCGGCCTCGAGCAGTGACATGGAGGAAGGCGAACAGGCGAATCCTCGTCCACAGAAACGCTCACATTCCGCCTTATTACACCAGTTTGATGCCATGCTACAGAAGGCGCTACATGCAACATCTAAACAGATCACTGATCGCCTATTAAAAGAGATCCGTGAGATAGGCCATCGCACGGCGGCTCTTGAAGACAAATGTGACGATCTCACAAGTGATCTAGCAGATCAGGCAAAAGAAATAGAGACACTCCGAGATGACAACAAGACACTCTTGTCTAAGGTAGAGGATATGGAGAATAGGTCCCGCCGCTCAAAGCTGCGTATTCGCGGCCTACCTGAACATATCACAGACCTATTTTCCACTGCTTTGGCGCTCTTTCAAGAACTGGCGCCGAAACTACCAGTTGAACATTTGGAAATGGATCGAGTCCACCGAACACTGACCATACGGAAGCCGGACGGCCCACCTCGTGATGTACTGGTCAAGCTACACTATTATCGTACCAAAGAGGCACTCCTAACAGCAGCCAGAAACAAGGCTTCCCAAACTCCACTGAACTTTCAGGGCCACAATTACCAGCTCTTCAGTGATCTGGCCCCGTCCACCATCTCCAAGAGACGGGAGCTGAAGCCGTGTTTGGAAGTGCTGACCAAGCATCATATCCCCTATAAATGGGGTTATCCTTTTCGCTTGCTCTTTACACATGGAGGAAGACATCACTCCTGCACCTAACTGGAGGAAATCCGGGCTAAATTATCTGCCCTTGGCTTGCACGATCCGCACTCCTCATCACCAGGCCCATCCAAGTTCCCGGCTACCTCGTCAAAGCGTGACCACAGTGACTCCGACCATAATCACTCAAGCGAATCCCGGCGACCAGCCACCAAGATGCCACCTATACAAGGCGCGTCAGATTGATTGCCTGTGACCCCTCAACATGCAGATGTAGTCGCACTCTCAGCGACCCCCTTGGGAGACTCTCACCGCATAACATGGAGCATTACCCTATGGAGCAGTACTTTACCCCTCTGCCCGTTAACCACCGGGACGGCAGGAATATACCCATCAGTGTTCCCATGCCCGATTGGGGCGGTGAAGTGCACTCGAGATACACACGAGTCTCCCCCACTTTTTCTTAGTTAGATGTCTGAATAGGCCTACCAGGCTGTGTTGTTCCCACAGATGTTTAGCCCAGAGCTGCAACACGAACTGCTCAGTGTGCCCATCGATTGCAGAACGCTTCCCGCACGGTTGGTAGGTTGTCCCAGACTCGAGGATTTTAATACAGCGATAGTGACTGAAAGCCATGCGAGAGGGCCTTCATCCTCTTCCCACTTGTCAGGGTTTGGCAGGAAAGATAGTGGTACCTGGTGCCCCAGATACCCTACTACTACGCCACACACCACCGAAAATTGTCCCTGACCAAATCCATGCAGATCAAATCTAGAATTATAACCCTTATACACCGATCCTCGAGGCTGGACAGCAGACCTTCCTCCTTTTATGTTAACAGTTGGATAAGTTTCTGTTTATATATTTTGCCTTCACATATTAAGCTCCTGTTTTGTTATCAGGTTTAAAACAAGTAACCTTTGAGTTCCTGGATCCTTCTACTAGAGAAGTTTCGGTATACTATCATATAGGATTGTCCGGGGGAGTTTGTCAATGTGCTCCCCCTGCCTTGGGTAGATTGGGATCGCATGGATCCCCCTACCCAACGTTACAGAACTGATGCGGATATACTCTGCCTGCAGCACTTGCTGCAAATTGTGTTTTTTGTTTTTGTTTTGCATCTTTCAACATACTATTATTACAGCATCCCCATACCTCCTGCCCCCTCTCTCTCTCTTTTCCTCCTTCTCCCACTTTACCTCTGACCTCTCTATCCTCCACCCCCAGTCAGGTAGCGAGGCAGGAACTGATCATTACTTTTATGATGGTTCCTTCACGACTTTCACAAGCCCTGCTAGAAGCTTCCTTCCCACAAAACATGACCCTTAACATTTTAAGTCTTAATGTCCAAGGCCTCAACTCTCCAAAAAAGGGAACGCGGGCATTCCGTTTTTTCCGCTCTTCTCATGCAGACAACATCCCTATATTCAACGCCCGAACCAAAACCGGCAGAAGACATAAACCGCTTCTTATCTCAGATTTTCCTCCCCTCCCCTCCCTTCAACCAGCCCAGATAGAGGCCCTAGAAGACGAGATCACAGATCAGGAAGTTCTTCATGCTATATGCTCCCTATCTAAAGGGAAGAGGCCAGGTCCCGACGGACTTACAGTGGCATACTATGACACCTTTAAAGAACAACTTGCTCCCCTTCTAACTGCTTCCTTTAATTACGTTAGATCCGGGGGTACCCTAAACCGAGACTCCCTCTCTGCATCCATCTGCATGATACCCAAACCACGCACTGATCAGACCGATTGCTCGAACTTTAGGTCTATATCGTTATTGAATGTAGACGTAAAATTACTTGCTAAGGTCCTGGCAAACAGACTGCTTCAAGTAATAGGGCAACTAGTTACACAAGATCAGGTCGGATTTATACCCAGTAGGCAATCGGGAGACAACGTCCGCCGAATTACCCTACTTACACACATTGCCCAGGCACAGCACATCCCTGCTATGCTCTTATCTTTGGACATTAAGAAGGCCTTTGATACAGTATCGTGGCCCTATCTTTTTGCCACCCTCCGGAGGTGGGGATTTGGTCACCACTTCATCACCTGAATAACTTCACTTTATAACAAGCCCACAGCACATGTGAAATATTCTGGGTACCACTCACCAACGTTTGATATACTCAAAGGTACCAGGCAAGGCTGTCCCTTGTCACCATTACCTTTTGCCTTAACCCTTGAACCCCTGGCTTGTTACATACGCTCCTCTCCAGATATTTCTGGTATAACCCACGCTGGTAAATCCCACAAAATTTGTTTATTCGCAGATGATGCCCTCCTTACCCTTACCAACCCCATCATTTCCCTCCCAAATCTCAAACTTGCCCTCAACCGATTTGCCTCCATATCGGGACTCTGGGTCAATGACTCAAAATCAACAGCCCTTAACATCTCGCTTCCAACCCCGGTAGTGTCCACCCTGAAAGCAAACTTCTCTTATCGCTGGTCTTCCACTTCATTACCTTACCTAGGGATTAACTTGACCTCCTCATACCCCACACTTTATAGAGCCAACTACCCTGATCTGATAAGAAAACTGATGAACCTACTTAAAAGATGGGCTCGATACCAACTATCTTGGTTGGGCAGAATAGCGGCCATAAAAATGTCCTTCCTACCCAAAATATTATATTTCTTCAGGGTTCTACCAGTACAGGTTCCACCCTCGGTATTACGTACACTACAGTCTCAAGTCATGCGCTTCATCTGGAATGATAGACGCCCTAGGGTCCCACGCAACACCATTTATCTACCTAAAATTCGAGGTGGCCTAAGTGTCCCTAATTTTTTAAAATATTACCAGGCAGCTCAAATAGGACAGCTAACCAAATACCACGCCAAGTCCGAACTTCCCTACTGGGTAATGCTTGAAGACTCCTTCCACCCGGATACTTCGGTAGCCAACCTTTTATGGCTTCAACCTAAGCGGAGACCCTCATCTCTAAATCCCATCACTTCCTTCTCACTGCGCATTTGGGACTCCCTTAATAAACAAAAGGCCTTAACCTCCCCTCAACTACCATTGTTATCTTACTTGAGGAACCCCAACTTCCTTCCAGCTTCCTCTAACACCTCTAGCTTCAAAATATGGTCAGACAGGGGACTCACACATTTCGGGAAATTTCAGACCCGTTCGGGCGTGAAACCTTTCCCGTACTTAAGAGAACACTACGATCTACCGACTAACTAACTGTTTCGGTACCTCCAAATAAAAAACTACATCCACACGCATATGAAGCACCTGTCCCAATCTGGCCCTCCAAGTCCTTTTGAAAGAATTTGTGAAAATAACCCACATGCTCCTGGAACCATTTCCACACTACCGCGCAGGTAAATCCTCTGCGGCTGAGAATTTTGAATTCCAGGTTCCAACCAGTACCGAAAATGATGTTTTGTATATTGAAGTGCCATGACTTTGTGCTATGATAAATTGTCATGTTATTGCCTTTTGTCTTAAATAAAAATGTATATGGAAAACAAAAGACACCTTCGGCTTTCAAGTCAGCTCTGCAGACAAGCCACATACCAAACGTGGTATTCTCTCAGTAGTTCCCATCAGCATACAAGGTAAATCCTTACTTACTCAGAGACTATACAAGATTTGGATGCTCCACTACTAACAGACAAACATTCAAAATGGGAGTCCTGGAAGCAATCTCTACATGCCTTAGATGGAATTGACATACCACGCTGCTACACTTCAGCTTCCCTTGCTACAAGTCAGAGAAAAGTGCTTCACATCTTCTCAGATGCATCAACTGAGGCCATAGCAGCTGTTGCCTACCTCAAGGTAAGAGACTTTTCTAATCAAACCCATGTAGGGTTTCTATTTGGCAATGCTAAGTTAGCACCTACGCCTGAACACACAATTCCTAGGCTTGAACTTTGTGGGACTGTACTAGCTGTAGAAATTTCAGATTTTATACTGCGTGAGCTAGACATTCATATAGAAGATATCAAGTTCTTCACAGACAGCAAAGTTGTTCTGGGCTACATATACAATCAGACAAAACGTTTCTTTGTCTATGTCAGCAACCGTATAGAAAGAATCAGGATATCTTCTAAACCTGAACAATGGCATTATGTTCCATTAGAAATTGATCCTGCAGATCATGCCACCAGGCCAGTGTCTGCAAGTGTCTTTGCAAATTCTTCTTGGTTAACAGGGCCTGAATCCCTGCTGGATCATCCAGAAGAAACTACTACTGATATCTTCAGTCTTCTAGATCCTGACAAAGATCCAGAGATTCATCCTGAAGTCAGATCCCTTGTCACCAGATCTAAACAAAGATTAATTTTGGGCTGTCAAAGCTTTGAATGTTTCTCCCAGTGGACAAGGCCTGAACGCCCTACTGCAAGGTTAGTCCATAATGCATCCTGCTTTCACACTAACCCCAATGATGTTCACTGTCAGGACTAGCACATATGCCAAAGCCCTCTTTCTGCAAAAGACATTGCTCAAACTGAGCTGATCCTAAGACGGAGTGCACAACAAAACATCTCTAGCACAGAGATGAAATGTATCCATGACAAGGAGGACATTCCTAAAATTAATCCAACAACTGCCAAACTGAATCTATTCACCGACAGTGATGTGTCTACAGATGCAGAGTTCACAACCATCCTTACTCCAGTGATTATTTTCACCCAGAAACTTGGAACTGCTCCTATTTCACCTCGGAACTTTACAGTTGGAATTACATGAGTGCCAATATTCTTCAGGTACTAACGTGCACCATTCACATCTAAGGATTGACTTGCTTAAAAGTGCCTTTAATCTACCAAATAAACTAATTTCCACATATAAGGAACTTTACAAGTTTGCCTCCTATGGAAAAGTGACTTACTACACTTCAAAGTCTGTTCCAGTTATCAAGTCTGCTATGTTGATGGTCACAGATTTTATCTGACATTTGAACTTGTGCATGTACAGTATGTTCTCTCTTTACTTTTCAGGTCCAGAGGACAAGTTGCAAGTTCATATTCATGGACTCAATGTGTATAGTTATATAGTTGAATATTTAGTTTTCTCTTATGTCTTTCAGGTCTTCAATATATAAAGGCAAATTGCACTATTGTTTATTTGCACTTGCATAACTACCGTTATGATGTATATAGTGGCAGTGTGGAGTGTGCTGCCACAGTAGTTGTATAAACTATGACAATTGATAGTTATGGTTAATATTCATACAAATGTGAAATGAGAATCATATAGTTTATTTTCCTTATGTCATTCGCTCATTGGTATGCTATAGCTCCTTGGTTCTCAACTGGTGGGTCGTGACCCAAAAGTGGGTTGCCACCCAGTTTTCAGTGGGTCACCGCATGCCTTCCACTTTTCTAGATGAGAGCTCCTCTGGCTCCCCCTAGCGCAGCACTGCAGTTCTTGAGCCAATATATTAAAAATATGCTGCCCAGCGCTGAGTGTCAGCTTGAGGTGGGATGGGATGGGGCTATGGCCATGAGGGAGCTCCACCTATACGTGCATTGCTTACAGCTTCCTCACGTGTCCTATAGAGGTGCCATGGTGAGATCAAATTCTGGCTCCCAGCACCTCTACAGGGCACACAAGGGAGCTGTACAAGCAATGCACATATTGATGGAGCTCCGTTACAGCACAGCAGCCCACACTGGACCTCAGCCCGAGGATCCACTCCAATTCCCGTAAGGTAGGGAGATTAGGTGAACCTTAAAATTTTTTTTTTTTATAAAAAATAGTTTGGAGTGTGTATGTGTGTCAGCATGTTTGTGAGGGTGTCAGATTGTGTCAGTGTTTTTGAGGGCCTAAGGGCCCATTCACACCAGTACCATGCATTAATCGCATAGTACCATGCGTATAACTCACTGTACCACGCAATCACACCTACCGTGTGGGAGGTGTGTTGCGTTGCCATTCATTTGAATGGTACCCCAAACACACATCCCACCCACAGTTCGTACATCCGCACTTGAACACGCGACTTGGGTCGCGACTTAATGACTAGGGACAAATGTGGGTTCTGAGGTTACACAGGTTGAGAACCACTGCTATAGCTAATTATTATACTGACATCATGTGGTCGCTTTGGGTTATTGCACCATGTTTTTCTGTGTTCCCTCTCATCTATGAGGTATTTCCCCTTTCTTGTTCAGACCAGTTGTTTCTAGTGTCATGGCTGACAGTAACATGACCACATGTTAATCTGCATTGCATGCTTGGAAATATTACTATCTCCGACCTTCAAATGCCGTCTGTTCATTCATCTCATGTATCCTGTTGTCTGCTGTAACTAACCTGCTACAAGCAATAAAACAATTGTGGATGAAAAGGTATTTGGTGAGTTCAGCTATCTGATAAGGATTGTCCGCAGTGATTATATCTGCTTATACAGGCCAGGCATAGAGGTCTCAGCAAGGGATAAATCTCTAATACAACAATCGGAGTCAGAATAGCTTGTAAACGGCAGATTAGGGATTCCTGCTACAGGAAATTGCAGATGAAAATAGATGTAAACTTGGTAAGCATAAATTTAACCATATACTCATATACAGAGATGATGACAAGTTATGATCAGTGAGTCCTTAATTGAAATCAATGGACGGTTTCTGTTGTAGAAAATCCTCTATGCGTTTTGCCACAGCCGTGGCTTCATCAGGAGGAACATATGATGTGGGTGATTATAACCATATATGAATATAGCAGCAGCTATTCTCCCATTGGAGTGAGCAAAATAGGACTGCAGAGGCTTGGCTCCACCTAGGGGGCCGTGGGAGAAAACCGAGCAACGAGGAGAAGATTGCAATGGAGATGATGCCTGTTGATTAAAATAGCATAGCATATGTGTTGAGGCTTTCCAAGATAAGGCTGCTTATCTTGGAAAGCCTTATCTTGCTTATCTTAGAGCACCTTGCACAACTGCTCTAACATGTACATGGAAGCTGTTAGTATAATGCATATCAATTTTTGTGATTTCAAATAGGTAACATCTGCTTATTTAGCCTATCTGAAATTGTGTCAAAGTTGGCTTATTTTTAACAAAATTTCACCTATAGGCAAAATGCATTGGAGTCAATGCAAACATAGACATTGTGGTTGTTTGAGGTTTTTTTTCTATAAAGGTTTTGAAGGTTTTAAATGGCTCCTGTGTGTGTGTGTGTTTTGCTTATGTTCTGAGTGTTCTTTTGCTTGTTTTGTGGGTGTAGTTGTCAGGGATTCTTACCTTTCCTTATCCAGTTGCTTACAGGATGGCTGTAGTGTTTCTGACATTGTTGTTCTTCTTTTGCACCCTCATGTCCAAACCCTCAAACATCATCACTGAATTGGCAAGACTCCTGGCAAATTCCTGTCTCACAGTGATGATGCAAGCACCAGTTCACTATTGACTCTTCACCCTGTCCTTGCGTTTGTTTCTGATCTTCCAAGTGTTCTCCAGTTCCTGTTCTTTGTGTATGACCCTGGCTCTGGCTGACTGATCTCCTGGTTCCTGACTCTGGCTATTGTCTCTGTTCATCCTCCTTTCAGTGCTCCCTGACCTGGCTTGGCTGACTACCCGTTTTGGCATCTGATCCTGGCTTGGCACTGATGACATCCTGGACTTTCTTAATTTTTTGCATTTATGTTTTTTGTTGTTTTCAATAAACTCCCTTTTATTTTTAAACCTGCACTTTAAAGTCCGTTTCTACCTTTGTCAGTGATATGCATTTATTTTGGTACTGAAGAGGTGCAGTGATTATGTATACATGTACACATTTTCATGACTCATGACTAGTAGACTCCAGTGCTGCTGGTTACTTTATTGACAGCACATCTGCCTCTGAGAATTCAATTCCTCTGTTACCTCCTATAGCGCCATTGGCCATTGAGACAATTGATGACAGACCCCTGCACATATTACCCACGAGACCTCTCCGGTCGATCTGACTGAAGGGGACAGGGAGTTGGTATGTTTCCAAGTTATATCCTCTCCACACTATCCCATTGTTCTGGGTTACCCATGACTACAGAAACATAACCCGACCTTCAATTGGCAAACGGCTGAGATCCTCTCTTGGTCTCCACAATGTAACGCTACATGCATCCATAGGCCTGTTAAGCTCCTTTGTAAATCCTCCATCTCCATGTTGCCTACCAAATATCTGGAGTATCAGGATGTCTTTAATAAAGTGTGTGCTGGTACTCATCCAGCACATCGTCCCTACGATTGTGCTATCAAATTGCAGCCTCGAGCAGTCCTTCCTTGTGGCAGGATTTACCTTCTCTCTGTTACAGAGAATAAGGCCATGGAGGAGTGTGTTGCGGATGCACTTTTCTGGGGGTTCATTCGAAAGTCCACTTCTACAGCAGGAGCTGGCTTTTTACTTCTAAAGAAAAAGACCAGGACGTTAGATGAGTTTTTCAATGTTTATGTGAAAATGGGCTTTTCTGTAAACTTGAGAAATGTGAATTTCACCAGTCCCAGGTTACCTTTATGGGATACGTTATTGTATTGATTATAGGTTACCTTTATGGGATACCTTGTATTGATTATAGGGGTCATAATCGCATCATGATCAAGAATGCCTGCCCTATTCCTTAAATCATGGAATTATTTGACCAACTCAAGGGAGCAACGGTCTTCACCAAACTCTATCTGAGGGGTGCATATAATCTCGTAAGGATCAGGGAGATCCACGAGTGGAAGACAGGGTTTAATACCAGGAGCGGGCATTACGAGTATCTAGTAATGCCCTTTGGATTAGGCAACACTCCTGCTGTCTTTCAGGAGTTCATTAATGATGTTCTCCATGATATGATACAGCAATGTGCGGTAGTCTATTTAGAGGATATTTTAATACACTCCTTTTGTCTTAAATCGCAACACCAGGACGTTAGATGAGTTTTTCAATGTTTATGTGAAAATGGGCTTTTCTGTAAACTTGAGAAATGTGAATTTCACCAGTCCCAGGTTACCTTTATGGGATACGTTATCTCCTCTGAGGGGTTCTGGCCCTACTGGTCTCCACTCTATTCAATGTTTCCTTGGTTTTGTCAATTATTATCATAAATGTATCAGAAATATTTCCTCTCTGGCAAAACCTATCTCAGATCTGACTAAGAAAGGCAGTGATCCACACAACTGGTCTCCTGCTGCCTTCGAGGCCTCAAAGCCCTTAAAGGAGAATTATGGGGTAAGTGAAAAACAATCATTACTGTAATTCAAGCCATCCTGTGACAAAGAAACTGTCACAGGTCGGCCCTGTTGATCGGGAAGTCAGCGAACACATACCACCAATCTCTGACTTCCCGATCCTCTCCCTGCAGGGATTCCCCCACCCCTCTCCATTTCTCCAACGTTGACTGGAGGAACGGATGGGGGGGGGGGGGGGCAGGCACATAGAGAGGCAGAGCCAGTTGTCAATAAGCCAGCGGGGTAGATCTCAACAGTGTTTCGGGATCCGTCCTGGTTGCGGTGCGGCTCTGCTCTCTCAGCATATATACAGAGTTTTGGGTCACTGGAGGACAGTAGTATATGTGCTCTCCGCACATCCCCGGTGACCCCGCACATCCCCGGTGACACCATACAATCTCCGGTGACCCCGCACATCACCGGTGACCCCGCACATCCCTGGTGACACCATACAATCTCCAGTCACCCTGCACATCCCCGGTGACCCTGCATATCCCAGGTGACACCATACAATCTCTGGTGACCCCGCACATCTTCGGTGACCCAGCACATCTTCGGTGACCCCGCACATCTCTGGTGACCCCGCACATCTCTGGTGACCGGAGAGAGCACGTGGATAGAGAACTGGCTACGGGAACGGGTCCAGAGGGTATCTGTAAATGGCACCTTTTCAGAGTGGGCTAGTGTAATGAGCGGTCTGCCTCAGGTTTCTGTGCTGGGTCCCATATTGTTCAACTTATTTATTAATGACATCGGGGAGGGTGTTAACAGCGATATTTCCGTTTTTGCGGATGACACCAAAATTGGGAGGGTAATAGACACGGACTTAGACATTATAACATTACAGGAGGACCTGGATAAAATAGGGGAGTGGGCATTAATGTGGCAGATGAGGTTTAATGTCGATAAATGCAAAGTAATGCACTTTGGAATTAAAAATAAACAAATGGGTTATACAATTATGGGTATGCCGCTAGGGAAGTCAGAAATGGAGAAGGATTTGGGGGTCATTGTAGACCACAAACTGAAAGGTAGCTTGCAGTGCCAGGCTGCTGTAAACAAAGCTAGCAGGGT
>NW_017307780.1:91910-99076 GCF_000935625.1 Nanorana parkeri
ATCTGTAAATGGCACCTTTTCAGAGTGGGCTAGTGTAATGAGCGGTCTGCCTCAGGTTTCTGTGCTGGGTCCCATATTGTTCAACTTATTTATTAATGACATCGGGGAGGGTGTTAACAGCGATATTTCCGTTTTTGCGGATGACACCAAAATTGGGAGGGTAATAGACACGGACTTAGACATTATAACATTACAGGAGGACCTGGATAAAATAGGGGAGGGGGCATTAATGTGGCAGATGAGGTTTAATGTCGATAAATGCAAAGTAATGCACTTTGGAATTAAAAATAAACAAATGGGTTATACAATTATGGGTATGCCGCTAGGGAAGTCAGAAATGGAGAAGGATTTGGGGGTCATTGTAGACCACAAACTGAAAGGTAGCTTGCAGTGCCAGGCTGCTGTAAACAAAGCTAGCAGGGTTTTGTCCTGTATTAAAAAGGGGATGTATTGCAGGGACAAGTCTATAATTTTGCCCCTTTATAGATCATTGGTTCAACCTCATCTGGAGTACGCGGTCCAGTTCTGGTCACCAGTATTAGGAAAAGATGTCCTTGAGTTGGAAAAAGTCCAGCGGAGGGCAACCAAACTAATTAGGGTTTCACTCCAATTTTGATGAATTCCCCCCAATGTCTTTTTATCTGTAAATGAGAAGAATTGTGAGAGGAGGGGGAACATTGGGGAACCTGGACTTGGGGCAGCATAGAGTAAATGTGACCCAGGATAAGGGGGAGATCTGAGAGAGGCACAGGACACAGAATCCCCTGTCACTTGTCCTGTTCTATAGACTTCTCTTTAACACTCACACAGACACACAGAGCTATGACTCATCGCTGCTGTCTCTCCACAGAGTGGAGGGGGAGGAGGGGGAAAACAGCTGATTGCAGTTTAGAGATAACAACCCGACCCTCTGAGAGAGACGGATTGAAGATATTGTGAAGGGAATTTTGAACTTCTAGGCCTCTGGCCTGTAAAATAATCTATAAAATAAAGTATGAAAAACAGCTCTGTGACTCTTAAGAATGCACATACATTTACATCCCACCTGCACCTCCCCATTGCCACCAAAAACTCAAAATCACTTACAAAGGTGGAAATGTCCTTTAAGAACTTAACTTATCTCTCGGAGGCTAAGAGGTCACGCCAAGCCATTCAATTATGTGGGCTTGTATTTGCCTGAATCGAAAATTTGAAGGCTGATGCTCTGTCTCACCAATATTCTGAGTTGTCCAGGAAAGACTATGTGACCACTCCGGTAATTCCTCCAGATCATATTTTTGCAACTATTCACAATAATTTAGCCTTTCCCCTGGGAGAGCAGATTCTGGCTGCTCAACCTACAGCTCCTTCCGAGAAACCAAGAGATAAGTGTTTTGTACCCGAGAATTTATGCACTAAACTTATGCGAACTTAGCACAACTCCAAGATAGCCGATCACCCTGGTAAGAATCAAATGACTTGGGCTATTTCTCGCCAATTCTGGTGGCCATCTCTCCGCACTGATGTCTCTGCTTACGTGGCTGCCTGTTCCATTTGTGCCTAAAGCAAATCCCCTCAGCAACTTCCTGTGGGCCTACTACAACCTATACCCAATTGGGAATGTCCTTGGTCCCACCTAGCCAAGGACTGTTTTGTTGACCTTCCTGTGTCTCGTGGTTATACCGTTATCCTCATGGTTGTCGACCGCTTTTGCAAAATGTGGCATTGCATACCATTAAAAGAGTTGCCCACAGCTCAGAAGCTTGCATTGTTGTTTGCCTTGGAGGTCTTCCACTTATACGGTATACCTAAGGAGATGGTCTTGGATCGGGTTAGCCAGTTTGTCTCTGATTCTGGTGGGCCTTTTGCATTCAGTTGGGAATTCGACTCTCCTTCTCCTCTGCCTATCATCTGCAGTCCAATAAAACAGCTGAGCAATCCAACCAAGCCCTGGAGCAATTCCACCGCTGCTATGTCTTGGACCATCATGACAATTGGGCTGATCTGCTACTGTGGGTGGAGTTTGCTAGGAACAGTGCTATCAACTCGTCCTCGTCCCCGTTCTTGGCTAACTATGGGTTTCAGCCATCTGTGTTACCCGAATCTTTTATGCCTCAGGACACCCCAGATTTAAAGGATCATCTTTGGGTGCTCCATTCCTCTTGGGTGGAGATTCAGAATTCCCTTCATGCCTCTATTGTGCGCCAAAAGTTTCAGGCAGATTGTAGGAGTCTACCGGCTCCATCCTAACAGGTTGGGGAGAGGGTGTGGTTCTCTGCCTGCTCTGAGATTGGCACCCTATTTTATTGGGCCTTTCCGTATTCACTGGAGGGTTAACCACAGGGTTGCACCAATACCGATACTAGCATCAGTATGGGTGCCGATACCGAGTATTTGGGCGAGTACTCATTCTCGCCAAAATGCTCCCAGTGCCCATACCGATACCTGAACTTCCGGTATCAGGAAGCCAGGGGGCAAGTCATTACATGCTTCCGGGCTTTCTGATTGGCCGGAAAGCCAGCTCCATGGTCCCTCATCACCAGGGAGCATGGAGCTGGCTTCCAGGCCATTAAGGAAGCTGTTCAGCGGGTAATGACTCGCCCCCCAGCTTCCCTATTGGCCGGGAAGTCTGCTCAATACCCCCTCATCAATTGGTGACGAGGGAGCATGGAGACGGCTTCCTGGCCATTCTCTGTGTTCAGTGGCAGTAGAAAGTTCAGATGAGACTGATTAGCACTCCCAGGGTGGTGTAGTCAATGGTGGCCAGTGTGCTGCTCCTATACTGATTGGACCGGGGTGTCCAATTGTAAGACTGAACAGGAAAAAGAAGAGGGCAGGAGCGCAACAGTTTGGTGCCAGGTGTGCGGATGGGGAGTGATGAGTAAATGGGAATGTGTATATGTGGGGTGGTGAAAGGGGATGTTTAGCACTTACATGTGATGGGTGGTGTGGTGATGGTACACTTCTGTTGGTGTGGTCAGGAGTTGTGTTTTGGGGCTGGAAGGATGTCACAAGGTGTTGTCTTGGTCCTTGCATGGAATCCCGATCAAAAACCAATGTGGATGGAAAACAATGGCAAAGTTCAGAGGTTATTGTGGCAGCAAAGGCAAGCTTTCAGAGCTGATGCTTCTTTTTCAGGCCGGGTAGAAAGAGTGGATTGTTTGGCCCTTTTTTATTTGAAAAACATGTGGGAGATGAAGGGGGGAGGGGGGAGTGGCCGTCTCTGGGTTGGAGCACAACAATCTGAAACTTCAAAAACAGGACCTCCCTTCCAAGCCCAGAGCAAGCTTACTCCTGGATCTCGTCCATCAAACACCTCCACCTGAACAGCCAACCTCACGAATCAGGATTTGAAACACTTCTACACCTGCAAACCACCACAGGATCTCCATCGACGCTGACATTGCGACACACCAAACCTCTTGGTGAGTAGAGAATTCACATTCCTATACATACTAATCAGTGGCGGACCTATGGAACAATGGGCCCTGGTGCAAGATATCCCCCACCTCCCTGCTCTTACAATGCCCGCCCTGCCCACCTATAGCTTTACCATTCTGCATATCTGTATAGAGGAGTATAACTCCCAGCAATACTTTATACAGAAATGCAGGATGGTAATGGCTATAGAGGACTACAACTCCCAGCAATACTCTCTACAAAAATGCAGAATGGTAACAGATATAGAGAACTACAACTCCCAGTAATACTCTCTAAAGAATTGCAAAATCCATTTTATTGATAGTTGTGATTCAAACGACAAGCTCTTTCGGGGCAGCGCAGGGTCCCCTTCATCAGGCTCAGAAATTACATTGCATAAAAGTACCACAACCTTTATATAGACATACTAGAATGTCATTTCTGAGCCTGATGAAGGGGATCCGGCACTTGTCATTTGAATGACAACTATCAATAAAATGGATTTGCACCTACATGGAATCTTAGTGCTGGTGACATCTGTAGTGGATGATATGTACTATTGCACCCACAAAACATATCACTGGTTACTTGTGGCATTAATTATAGGGGCATGTTTTATATGCAATACTAGCCCCCCCCTTTCAATTGATATTTAATACAATATATATGGTTACCTTTTAGATGTGGAGACAGGAGAGTGAGACTTGGGTGGTGCCGACTATTTGGTCCCAGACGACAGCATGTTGTGGAGACGGAGGATGACTTCTCCCTCTCCCTGATGTCACTTCCTCCAACCCAGTCCCAGACGCAGAGGAGAGAAACAGAGGGAGGGACTCAGCCGACTCTATAAGTGACAGCGCCGGTGTATGATCCATCCCTCAGACTCGTAACTTCATCGGACGTCCGGGGTGGTGTCCGTGGGGGTGTGAAGTACTCAGCTTTGTGCGCATGCACACTGCGAAATTCATCATATCCACATCAGATGTCTTGGCCAGTCCATACATCTGATGGCTAATGAGCATGCGTGGGTCCAACAAAGCTCCCTATGTCACATGGTTACACTTATATTGTTTATAAAGAAAAATCAAATTATTATTATTATTATTACATAGTATTTATATAGCGCCAACAGTTTGCGCAGCGCTTTACAATATAAGGAAGACATTACAGTTACAATACAATTCAAGACAAGATGGTAAGGAGGGCCCTGCCCCTGAGGGCTTACAATCTAAAAGAGGAGGGGGAAATGATACATGAGGTAGCTGTGGGAATGAATTATGTGAGAATGTGAAGGTTCAGTGGTTAGGTTGAGGTGGGATAGGCTTCCCTGAAGAGATGAGTCTTTAGGGAACGCCTAAAGGCAGTCAAGGTGGGAGATAGACGGACAGGTTGGGGTAAGGAGTTCCAGAGGATGGGAGAGACTCTAGAGAAGTCCTGGAGGCGAGTATGGGAGGAGTGGACAAGGGAGCTGGAAAGCAGGAGCATATATACTGTACATGAGAGTAGTATATATTTTTTATTTATTGAATTTGATTTTTCTTTATAAACAATATAAGTGTAACCATGTGACATAGGGAGCTTTGTTGGACCCACGCATGCTCATTAGCCATCAGATGTATGGACTGGCGCAGAGGAGCGTCAGTGAGAGAATAATTGCTGCCATGTCAGAGTAGTGCGCACTTCCTGCCAACACACTTTCAGAGAACCACTGGCAAAAGGTTTCTTATATATTTGGTTTTCAATGAGTTAGATCATTTGAATAGCGTGCATCTATCACAATGACTCAAATGCCTAACACTCCCTTGTATAAAAAACTATTTCTGAGGCATATCATACAATATGATAACTAAGGTATAGCAGCCATAAGAAGTATTCATAAAATATAACATTTTAATAATGTTAAGCAGGTAAGAGCCCAGTGAGTTTGGTAAGGTGTAAACATTGTGCAACATTCAAAAGTAAAAGCAGTTGAAGGCAAGATTAGTAACATAACAACTTCCTCGTTCAGAACACCAGGAGTGAAGATTAATACCTTGTACATCAGAGTATGGAGAACATGTAGGGGTTTGATTCCTGGACAGACTTGTGAGCCACTTGCAGAGCAGCTTGGTAGCAGGCTCCATCCCGGAGGCTGATATAGAATCTAATCAGCTGAGCACACCAACCACCTTTAAATCCTATCTTAAGGTGGCCATACACTTTACAACCATCGCAAGACCTTAGTCTTGCGATGGTTGTAAAGTAATTTAAAAAACGTACGATCTGCCCATCTTGGATAGGCAGATCGTACTTGCGATCATCGCAAACCCGCCCCCCTGAGGGGCGGGCTTCCAATTACCGCAATGCTGAACGGGCAGTGTGCGCGTGCGCACACCGGCCCGTTCGGCATTTGTCTCCCGAGCATCATTCAAACCAGCCGAAAATCGTAAGATCGTAAGATTTTCGGCTGGTTTGAATGATGCTCGGGATTCAAATGCCGAACGGGCCGGTGTGCGCACGCGCACACTGCCCGTTCAGCATTGCGGTAATTGGAAGCCCGCCCCTCAGGGGGGCGGGTTTGCGATGATCGCAAGTACGATCTGCCTATCCAAGATGGGCAGATCGTACGTTTTTTAAATTACTTCACAACCAGACAAAAGACGTGCGACCGTACAGTAGAAACAATCGCACGTCTTCATTCACACTGCACAATTCTCGTACGATCGCGGGATTTCCCGCGATTCTTGTACGAGAATCGTGCAGTGTATGGGCACCTTGAGAAAGATCTGTTTAAATAACTGCAGGAAGCTTAATTGTAAACTTTTTTTGCTACATAATTTATTCTGTGAGTGTGACTGACTGCATTAATATGGTAACTCAGTTTAGATAGTATTACTGTCACTAGGGCATTTTCAATATATGGTTACTGTCACAAATGTATTGTTTGTAGCTGCAATAAGTGCAATAAAAGTTACATGAACAAAAATAAATCCGTAAAGATGTGTCAAACAGTGTCCATCAGTGTAATCATGCGTCTTATCAGAAAACCGATATCTTCATACACATCTTTATGATGATATCTCCGCTGGCAACCATATATTTAAAAGTGCCATAATGACAATAATAATAGCATAACAATGAACGTACATCGCCACACTCTCATGCAATGCTTGAAAATAGTCTAAAATTAGGATGCTTCAAACAAATGTTTATGATGATATCTCCAATAGCAACCATATAGTTAAATGTGCTCTAGGGACAATATTAATAACAATAACTGGTATTTGCAATATTTTAAGTTTGTTCTCTTTTTTGGGGGGTAATCATGCTGGGAAGAGGGATCTGAGTCTGGAACCTCTGATGTTACGTTTATAACCCCTCGGTGGGAAAAGCGCACTTGGACTTTTTCTTCAGTAAAAGTTCCATGTGAGAAGGTGAGTTTTAGCCCAATAAGGTTGTAGGATCACAGTGAGGGTTGTAGGATGACACTGAAGGTGAGGAGCATTTTATATTGTATGGTTGCAATTGGAGATTTGGTCACAGTTTTTTTTTCTGTAGACCCCTTATTTTGGTTCTTGGTATTTTTAGACATTGCATGGGACTGCTCTGATGTATGCTCATTGATGAACATTTCAGAGATCTATTATTATTGTCATTAGGGCACTTTTAAACGTAGGTTGCTAGTGGAAATATTGTCTGAAAGATGTGTATGAAGAGTTTGGATTTGGACTTTTCTGTTAATACACAATCCATTCCACAAGTCCTGCAGCATGACCACCCCCCCCCCC
>NW_017307780.1:99722-168076 GCF_000935625.1 Nanorana parkeri
CAACATGCCCCCCCCCCCCCCCCTCTCCATTGGGGAACAATGCCCGGGGGCGTGTGGGCTACCCCTCTCACCCCTATACCTCAGGTATATATTGACTTATCTAAATGCAATGTTTTTATATCTACTTCCTATCTACTGTATATGTGGGGTGTGGAGAAAGTTTATCAGGGGTTTGCTCTTGCTACCATGTCTGGACGGCAGGGGGTGAGTCCCTTGGTTGCAACGGTGGGACTGCATCTCTCCCCTTTAATGTCGGTTTTGTACTATAGTTCACTACTTGTCTCTGCCGCTAGGATGCTGGTGTTGCTGGGATTGCTGGGATTCTGCACTGTGGCTGCCTTGAGTAGTCCTCTACCCCCGCGTGGGGTGGTCCATAGCTCTGAACGCATTGCAGAAGAATTTCACGATTTCTTCTCTTCCCTTTATAATCTACAGCCGGGTTCGGACAGCCCCCGTTCCCCTGACCTTACATCAGAGCTTCAGTCGTACCTATCGCGAACATCCCTTCCGGAGCTCCCTGTTAATGCCCTTCTGTATCTTACTGCCCCATTCACGGACATTGAAGTGCTTAATACGCTTAAGTCACTTCTTTCGGGCAAAAGCCCTGGGCCAGACGGGTTCACCACTATATTCTATTCTCGGTTCAAAGACCACATAAAGCCTCCTATGACTAAGTCCTTCAACGCCATCTCCCCGTCCTGCCATTTTCCAAGCCAAGCTCTGGAGGCCCACGTTGTTGTCTTGCCCAAACCGGGTAATGACCCGACGCATTGCAATAATTATCGCCCCATTTCATTAATAAACGTCGATGTTAAAATCTACGCGAAAATCCTGGCTAACAGGCTGACAACATTCATCCCTAACCTGATTCATAAGGAACAGGTGGGGTTTGTGCCTGCACGGGGGGCCAAAGATAGTATTAAGCGAACAATCACCCTGATACATTACGCCCGGTCGCGAGGCATTCCCTTTTGTTTATTTTCAGTGGATGCCGAGAAGGCCTTCGATCGAGTTGGGTGGTCCTTCTTACGGGCCTCTTTACTTCAGACATGCTTCCCTACAGATTTTGTGGATAAAATCATGGCACTTTATTACCGACCCCACGCCAGGGTACGGGTGAACGGGGTGCTTTCGGCCCAGTTCCAAATACACAATGGCATCCAGCAGGGCCGCACCTGTCCCCATTACTTTACATCCTGGTCATGGAGCGCCTGGCAAACGCTCTTAGACTTAACCAATCGATTCAAGGCCTCTCAATAGGCAAATAAGTCCATAAAATGGGGTTATATGCTGACGACCTGCTATTGTACCTTTCCAACCCACTGGTGGCCCTACCCTCGGTGATGCAAGAATTTAAAATATTTGGGGGTCTCTCCAACTACTGTGTAAACATGCAGAAGTGCGAACTTCTAGAAGTATCCCTTACCCCTGCGGAATGGGACAGCCTCCGGGACTCACTCCCCTTCCGCGTGCGGTCGGATTACATTACATGCCTAGGGGTTAAGGTTCCAGCTACCTTGTCGGATTTATACTCAGTTAATTACGCCCCACTGTTACAATCCATGGAAGACACTCTTGCCTCCTGGATGAACATACACTATACTTGGTTTGGCAGAATCGCATTATTTAAGATGCATCTGCTACTTCGCTGCCTCTATCTGTTCCAAACCCTCCCTATAGGTCTCCCGGTCCGCTTCTTTAAACGCATCCGCACGGCGGTTCTACAATACATCTGGAGGAATAAGAAACCCAGACTTTCGATACACTATCTTGATAAAGAAGAAGGAACATGGGGGTGCCGCTCTTCCGGACTTAGAGTCTTATTACAGGGCCACTCATTTATCCCATTTGGCAGCCTGGTTTGACTCTCTCAACCCCGCGTTGTGGGTCACCCTGGAACGCGACCTTTCCCAGGTACTGTTATTCACACTTTCATGGTTACCGACTGCTCTCCGAACGCGAGGTTCGGATCTTCCCTTTTTTCGACCCATAGTGTTACGGGTATGGAACACCACGATGTCCAGATATAACCTATCCACGTCTCAGGGCCCCATGACCCCGATCTTTGCCAACCCGGGTTTTCCGGCAGGGTGTGGAGTTCTCACCTTTTTGTGTTGGAAGATCTCTGAACCTTGTTATGTATTTCAGAGCCCGTCGGAAACCGCCCTGCAGCCACTAACATCACTGTCTGGCCCCAACCCGCTTCTGCGAGCCTCCTGGCTGGCCTACTTTCAACTCCGACATTTTGTAGACGCACTGTCTGTATCGGGCGCTCTCTACAGGCCTCTCACTTTTTTTGAGGACCTGTGCGCCACTGCTCTACCAATTCAGCGCCCAGTTTCGCTACTTTACCACGCTTTGACCACCGCGCACAGCGGGGAATCCCTGTACTTCTTCTCCGCCTGGGAACAGGAGTTGGGAATCGTCCTTTCGGAGGATAATCGTCACAAATGTCTATGCTTTACACACAAACTTTGTATCTCAACCTATGCACAGGAATGGAACTTTAAACTGTTGACCCGATGGTATAGGTCCCCGGTTAGAATGCACCAGATCTCCTCCACGTACCCGGACAACTGCTGGAGATGCCAGGCTGGATCTGGCACGTTAGCCCACGTGTGGTGGAGTTGCCCTCTGCTTCTGCCCTTTTGGCGAGTTATCTCACATGTCTACTCCAGAGTTACTTCCATTGACCTGAACATTACGCCGGAGATGGCTCTATTATCGGTCTTTCCGGGCTCTATCTCTAAGGTGAAGAAATCCCTGCTCAGATTCTTTATCATTGCTGCCAGAGCTTTAATCCCTCGACATTGGAACTCCACTGTCGTTCCATCAGTTGTGGAATGGACAGCGGAGGTGTGCCGCCTGATGAGATCTGAGGAGCTAATTGCAGAGTGAGCTGACCGATCTGATACCTTTCTGACCAGGTGGATGCCATTGATTTTGTTCTTAGATACGGAGGAGTTTCGGTCGCTGCGGTGAGTCCACATAGATCCCTCTAGCACTCCAACCAATCTGGGGGCAGCTTCGCAGGTCGTGAGGTGGGATCACCCCCTCGCCTCCCCTCCACCCCCCCATTCCACCACCCACTTGGTCATTTTGTTTGCATGTCCACCGGTTGCCTGTTCCTCAGAACTGGCCCGCCTCCGACAGCTGAGCGGCGGTCTTAGCCCAACATGGTGGCGAAATTTAAATTGTGCCTAGCTCAGGGATTTTCATAGGTGCCTACACCATTAGTGCCTTCAATGCTATAAGGACATAATATATCATGTGTGAGACCGCGGTCTGTGTGATGTATGTACGTCCTTTGTTTCTGTTATTGTACCCATACCATTTTTGTCTTTGTAGAAACCTCAATAAAAAATGTATTTCTGAAAAAAAAAGAATTACTATATGTCCGAATATACGAGAAATATATTCAGGCACAAAATAATTTGTTTGAGAATGTGCGGCGGCCATGTTGGCCACCAGCGTGTTCTGTGAATGTGTGCCACCATCTTGGAGGCGGGGAGCATGACGTTACATGACGCCATGCATGCGTGGCGTCAGGTGACACCACACGTCGATATTGGCACCACCATCTTGGTGTATACCTAGATAAACACCGAGATGGCGGCGCCCAACACGTGCCTCCCGAACACGCCAATGGCTGAATCCAAAATAGCATAAAAATGTGTTTTGTTTGATGAAACAAATGAAACGTTTTAAATTTTTGTTAATTTCATCTGAAATGAATTTTTAGTCTTCGCACATGTCTAATAATATGTGTGTGTGTGTGTGTGTTTGTGGGAGGGGGGGCAGTTTTCAATTTTTTTAAATTATTTTTTAACATTTTTTATCATAATTTTTTATTTAAATTATTATTTTTGTTTACTGTTGGGGGGGCTTCGGGGAAATATTAGGGGTCCAAACAGACCCCAGACATTTCCCTTTTAAAATAGAAAAGAAATTGAGGACACCAAATCCTCAATTTATTTTTCAGCAGCCTCAGCAGTTAATGAAAGGGAAGCACTCAGTACAGAGACTTCCCATTCATTCAGACACTGATAGTAAAATAACAGCCGTTTCTGAATGGGTAGGAGCCTCTGTACTGAGTGCTTCTCCCCATTGAGGAAATCTTGAATGAACAGGCTGTGATGTAAATCACAGCCTGCTCATTCATAACTGGGGACACATAGTACTATGTGTCCCCAGTTATTTACAAACACTGGAGTGATCAGACGATCGCTCCAGTGTTTGTCCTTCTCACATGGAGGACCGGTAAATATAATTGATATTTACTGATACCCCGCTCTGACAGGATGACAGCGGCTCCGCTCTCCTCCATGCTCGGCCATCCTGACAGCTGCGGGTGCGGCTTCTCTTCCCCTCACTGCTCAGCCATCCTGACAGCAGGCAGCGCTCCCTCCTTTATCCTATTTACATTAGTGGTCAGTGTATAATCCCCCCTTGCATTGGCGGTCAGTATAGAATCCCCTTTATATTGGTGGTCAGTGTGAAACCCTCCTTATATTGGTGGTCAGTGTAGAAACCCTCCTTACATTGGTGGTCAGGTAAGATTTGAAAATGAGACAGAGAAGCTGATTGGTTGCAGTACAAATCTGCTCCAGTTCTGATCAATCCCCCCCTTTGTGTTTATTGTTGTAGTCTCTGCCAGAAATGTAGGGTCGCTGTGTTTCAAATAGAATATACAGCTAGCCACACATGTGTAGAGCATTGATGGAGGAATCTCCTCTGCTGACTATTGTATTCAGACAGCACCCAAAGCTTTCTGAATAACTAAACATTGGCTGTATCTGATTGGTGCTCAATTTCTCCTCAGATCCCTGCTGCCTCTGTCCATACAGGTGGGGGAGAGCAGCGGGGATCCAAGGAGAAGCTGCAGGCTGTGCCGCCCCTCTTCTCCCTGCTGCGCTGAGCCAAGGCCAAGCTATGTTGGCCGCCTGGCGCCCCTGTTGCCATGGCGCCCTGTACTCGCCATAGCTACAGGGGCGAGGAGGCACAGCCAGGCCGACCCTGGCTGCACCCCCTCGCAGCTCTGTCAGAGGCGAGTGGCTCACCCTAGCTACAGACCTGACATAGGTGTAGGCTTAGCAGGGGTGTGTCTATTGCCTAAATACATTGGGGAGGATTTATCAAAACTGGAGCAGACAGAATCTGGAGCAGCTGAGCATGGCAACATATCTGCTTCTCTCTTTAATTTTCAAATCTTAACTGAACAAACAGAAGAGAGAATCTGATTGGTTGCCATGCATAGCTGCTCCAGGTTCTGTCTGCTTTAGTTTTGATAAATCCCCCTCGCTGTGTTGGGGTAGCACTAGACCTTGTGGGTCTATGGTGGCTCCACTTGTGTGGGTCCTTGCTTTAACCATGTGAAGAATCTGGATGTAGGTGAGGAGTGCCTTGCTTGATGAATACTTTATTAGTGTATGACATAAAACATAGCTAACAGGTTTCTTGGGATGGGAGTCTTCCCTTCTTCAGGGCTTTGGTGGCTTTGGTAGTGTTAGATCTGTTTGGTAGGGCTTTGGTAGTGTTAGCTCTGTTAGCTATAGGCCAGGGGCGCCCACTATTTTTCGTCTGGAGATCTACTTTTCAAATGACGAGCTCATTGGGATCTACCAACGAAAAAACACCTGCATTCAGGGGCGGGAGGGGGCGTAGGCTGCGCAGGCAGGCCTCTCGCCCACAGTGCGATCGCCTGCATTAGTGCCTGTGTTCCAGTCCAGTGCGATCGGCAAAAATGCTGCGAACTGAAGTCTTTGTCCCAATATGATTTTGAAGTGTCTGTAGTGCTTGCAGTGGCAAACCAAAATAACCCCACCTGGTTCCTCTGACAAAAGCCTGTATTCAAATCCAAGAGAAGCCTAAAAATGTAATAACGCATAACTCCTGTACCTTGCAGTGCACAGTTATAAAAATCACTGCAAAAGTTTGTTTGCCCAGAGAGGTATCAACAAAATAAAAACATGCCAGAGAAATTTTAGAATATGATCTAGTATTATTACTAATTTGAGTCCCTTTACGAGCTCAAATACACAGCTGCTGGTGTGTGTGTCCCTGGACAGTCCCGATGTGGTCGATCGAGCCACATCAAACTTTTTTTTTTCTGTTAGCTTTATTGAAATGTCACAAGTGACATTTCATTTAGTTCTATAGGCTTTCTGCAGTGCAATGCGGTTGTACTGCATCTCACTGCAGTGTGCTTAAAAAAGGACTGCATGCCTTACTTATTTAAGCGCACACCACTAAACCCATCCATGGCTGCGCTGGAAAAAACTGCCAGAGCGGTCCGAATGCAGATGGTGTGAACAAGCCAGTACCATACATCCCAGCCTGCAAAACCTTATTTCAGGGAGGTTCCCGTCTCATTTCAGGGAGGTGCCCTTTCTGTTTTTTTACACAAATCCATTGAGACAGTGAGGGTCATTTACCAGTTCTGTTGCATTGCAAGGCAATTCTAAACAAGAACAGTGGAACAGATTATAAGACAGATTTAACGTAATACTGTGACAAAAAAGACTGACCACTTCCTAATTGTGCATGTGTTATGTGTAAAATAAATCTCTTATCTCTGGTGGTAATTCTGTAGGAAGCATGTGCAAAACCATTTCAGCTGGCTGCACAGTATAGAGCTAAGGAGGGGGCTTGAACATATCCTTTAGGTTTAATTGTCCGGTTAAGCTAACCTTTTAAATGTTAGCAAAAGTGTGTGTACACGTGGGTCTCTCACAAGCCTGTAATTTGTGAGTGTTGACAGCTTGTGTGCTGTTTTCTGTGTCCAGACGGGATGGGGTGGGGGGAGGGGGATTTTAAGTTCTCATGATTATCTTCATCTTCCCTCCCTGGTTACTGACCTTCATCTTACCCTCCATGACACCCAGGCATATTGTTCTCTGAACTGAAGAGAGCTGGTTATGTAACGCCAACTAGTCTCAGCCAATTGTCAGTAAATTAGGGCAACATAAATATATATATATATACAGGTAAAATTATTGTTTTTTCTCAACTCTTGGGACAATGGCCAGCATTAGTCTGGCTTTAAAGCAACACATCAAAATCATCAAAATCTTACAAATGTGTTTTTTCCAGGGATCCTCTGGAAAAGCACCTTGTCCCCATGGACATGAGAACAAGGGCCTCTTCCCCACATCCTTGGCCCGGTGATTGTGGGGGTCTGCCGGCAGGAGGGCTTATCTAAATATGGGTGCCCTCTTTCATAAAGGGGGCACCCAGATGCTGCCCCCCTCATGAATGAGTAAGGGGTAGGGTTAAATAGGTAAGGAGTAAAATAATAAACACCCAACACTGTATACAATGTCCTTTCATTTAAAAAAATCACAACATAGTTTTTGCCAAGTCCTTTATTCAAACCTCCCCCCCCCAAAAAAAGTGTCCATCAATGTAATCCAAAGGTCAATCAAGTCGTCCAGTGATGTAGATCCACATCAATTATGATGGACAATGGCCACGACTCGCCAAAAGAAAGAATGCCCAACGTCCACCTACATGACCGATCCCGATGAACTCTCGCCGCAAAATGACAGCTCTGAACCAAATTTTAACAAAGGGGCAGAGCAAGTTGTGACATCACAGGACTTGTTCCGCCCATTTGTTGAGCAAAGCTGTGCATGATAGTAGAACTGCTCCCGAATGCTATTCGGGACTCTCGAATAGCATTCGGGACCTCACAAGTGCTATTCAGAATCAGAGCTATCGTAATGACTCATTATGATAGCTCTGCTCCCTAATTTCTACAAAGAGGTGTGGCGAATAATGTGTTCTGCCCCTTGTTAATATCATCATAATGAGTCATTATGATTGCTCTGCTTCTGAATAGCATTCAGGAGCTCCCAAATGCTGAGCTACGTTCAATGACAGCTCTGCTCACGAATGTCAACAAATGGGCGGAACAAGTCCCATGACATCACGACTCCCTTTACCCCTTCGTTGACATTTGGGACATTTTGCGGCAATAGTTCATTGGAATTGGTTGTCAGTGGGCATCGGATATTTTTTCTTTTGGTGAGTTGGCGGCCATCGTCCATTGTGATTGACAAGAATCTACATCAGTGGACGATGTGATTGACCTTTGAATTACGTCAATGGACACCTTTTTTTGTTTTTGTTTTTTTTTAACAAAGGACTTTTAAAAAACCTGTGTTGTGTTTTTTTTCCAGTTAATAGGCTTTGTGAATGGCATTTGGCCAGCTTATGGCTGGGCGGATGATTTATAAATCATCCCCTTCGTGTCATGTTCCAAGGAATTGGGTAATTGTCAGGGTACCATGCACAGGCATCCTCACACCACATGCAGGTACCCACGCAGGATGACCAAATTAATATGCCCACACAGTATAATGTTCTATGCACACAGTTTATTTGCTACACAACAACAAAACTACAAACCCCCTCAACCCCCCACAGGTTTAGCAGTGAAGTAATAAACCCACCGTTGGGACAAACACACACCCACAGCCAGGGGGAAGCAACAAGGAGGGGTAACAGGCCTGCAGATATATGGCAGGCCTCAGGATAAAAGAAGAGTGTTCAGGTACAAGCCGGGTCATTAACAGGAGGGCAGCAGCACAGTACAGGAACAGGATCCAAGAAAGTGGTCAGGTAACAAGCCGGGTCGGTGACAGGTCTGCAGATAGGAAGCAGGGTTCAGGTTTATGGGAATCAGCCAAGTGCAGGCGACGCAATACTGAGCCAGCTTCCTGACTGCAGGTAGGGCCTAAATACCCTCTCAGGAAGCACCAGGGGATGGGATGATCAGTCACAGCTGGGGCACACCCGCAGGTGAGTACTGGAGCTGCAGGTTCCTTACAGTCCCTGGCTGCTGGAGACACCCGCAGGCGAGTACAGGAACTGCAGGACCTGGCTCCAGCACCACCTGGGGGTGCTCTGGATCCTGACAGTAATATATGAAATATGGCACAAATTAGACTTGTTCTTACTAATAGGAAAAATAGCGCAGCTATGCAATGTACACAGGTCATGGTGGCACTGTGATATAAATGGAACCTTCACATAAGACAGCTTCATACACTTCACACTCTATAGAGTACTGTAAGGCCCCTTTAATATGGTCCGATCAAGAGGGGCTCTCCTGCCTATCAGAACGGATGTCAGCGCTTCCAGTTTTTTCTTCCATCTTGCGATGGAGGAAAAATTGTGATACAATTTTGAGAAGCTTCAAGTTAGACGGAGGCATTCATAGATGCTTCTTATGTCCAAACATGAAGTGTGCTATGTCTCTCAGGTGCTGAAAATTACGTTATGGGATTGTGGCAGGAACATGCTTATGCCCCCAAATACAGGAAGGTGTCATTTTTGGTGGATTTATTTTGAGACCAGTGGTGATAGTAATCCTTTACTGCAGTTAAAAATACACTGCAGTTAAAACAATACTAGGTGGTCAAGAATGTGGTTGGATATTGGATATTCTCCAATTTGAAAACTCCATGGCTGGGTTGCCTACTTTCTTTTTCATTTCTGTTATGGGACGTAGTGCGGAGGAGAAAGAGGCATGCCTTCTGGAGATTTGTTGCTGCAGTTTGCTGGTCACAACTAAGAGTATCTGAAGTGCACCCTCCTTTACCAGAATAGCTCAGGATAATCTGTGCTGCTCTTCACAAAGGATTACCCAAGCACAAAGCAAGTGACAACGCTGTCATTGCCTCCCTGACCAGTAATGCTGATCATACACACAACAAGTTTCTGACAATATCAACCATTTTCATTCAGCTTTCAATTTAAAAACTGTCTGAGCAGATCAAGCCAGCATACCATCAACAGTTTACAGCACACTGTAAAACAACTGAAAGTGTTGATAGTAGGTTATCCTAATCCATTTGGTAGTAATTGCAATTCAAAGCTTGTTTAAATCGCCTAAAAATGTCTATGTGTATGGCCAGCATAAAACATAATGGAAAGAGGGGGCGTGGCCTGGACATGGCGCCGAGCAGTAGCTAAAGCCTAGAGCTCTGCAGACCCAGGGTGATTTTTACAGGAGATCTACAAGTTATCCGTCCCATCGCCTCATGAAACGCACCGGTAAGAAGTGGCAGACACCCCGTGCTCCGGTACGCACGCAAAAACAGTCCCGGATGGAGGCTTATGTATCGCCGCAAGACGTGGGGCCTAAGACGCGAGAGCGGATGGGGACACCCGCGTGTCTGGCCCCGGCGTGCAGGCCCCAAACCTCTCCGACACACACCACCTCTGACTCCTCTGAGGAGGCAACGCTGCCGCTCCCCACGAAGTCTCCGACCTTCTCCTCACCAGCATCGAGATCGCAGGAGCCATCTCCACACGGGATGTCATCACCTTCCCAGTACGGCTGTTCGGGCCTAGGCGCCGATCCGGAGCTCCGCTCTATCTTGGCGGCACTCCCGACTCGGGCGGACATACAGGGTATGATCGACCACCTAGAATCTGCGCTCAGATCAGACCTGGCAGAGGTGAGAGCGGGGGTAGAACAGCACGAACGGAGACTAGAGACACTAGAGGGCTCGGATCGGGCAATGTCGAGTAGGGTGACGCAATTAGAAACATCCATGCTGCTCCAGCAGTCACACATGACACAGATGCAGCTGAGGCTGGAGGATTCAGAGAACCGCAACCGCCGTAACAACCTGCGGCTGCGGGGACTCCCAGAGGCAACTGGGGGCCCAGATCTCAGAGCAGCGGTCACGGCTATATTCAACTCCCTGCTAGAAAGACCCCCGACAGAACACATCGAACTGGATCGGGTTCACAGAGCCTTGGGCCCTATTGGGGCTGATGTTAACAGACCAAGAGACGTATTGTGTCGGGTACACTTTTTCAACATTAAGGAGGAGCTTTTGCGGAGAGCCTGGCGACAGGGGACTGTAGACTTTGATGGGGCTGACGTCCTAATTCTACCCGACGTATGCCCCCAGACCCTATACCGCAGACGCCTCTTAAAACCCCTTACTGACCTGCTACAATCCAAAGGGGTCACGTACCGATGGGGATTCCCGTTTTCGCTCCTGATCAGCAGGGGAGACCATTTCTTCAGACTAGTCCACCCTCGACAGATCCCTGATTTGGCCACTTTTCTGGAATGTGAGGATCTATCGTTGCCGGATTGGCTGGAAGTACCCTTCCCGGATTCAAATCAATCTCCGTCCACCAGACCATCGAGATCCCGGGGACGTCGTAGAAGTCGTCAGAGATCTACTACTCATCCGTCTCAGCGGGCCCAACCGATGGAGCCAAAGACTTGAACTGACACCCTACCGGCCAAACCTCCGTTATGGCCATAGTCTTGTTGACACCCTGATTCGACCGTGCCCATCCCCGGCGACCTTACTTAGAGAAGCTTAGGGCTGAGGCCCGAGGCACATGCCTTATTGCCGCAGCCTTCTGTGCCCTCCCTACAGAGGACCTTCCTTAACAATGCACGTTGGGCACATACCCACAGTTACCCACTTGCTTCCGTTGAAGCATATTATAGCTTTCCAAGGGTTTTGGTTGACAGGATCGAGCCATACAACGGATTGGTAGTGCCTAGGGTTTAGCTGGGTAGCCGGGATCGGCATCATGGCCGCCGGATCCATCCTTACCTGGTAGTAATGGTACCTCTGTAAACATATGCAATGTTGTTATTGTATGCTGTTGTTCTACACTCCACCTAGGTTTAGTGATGGATAGCTTCCAAACGGGGTTGAAGTTCTGGTGCCTCGGGGAAGGTTTTTAGTTCAACTTCATCCCCCCTTTCAAACTCCTGGAAACTAGTCAGGCTGTGGATCGGGGTGGGGCTCATGGGTGGGACAGGCCACAATTTGCACATAGCGAGGGGCGGAGTAGATTCTGTTACGTCCTACTCACCCTGGAATGCATCTCTTCCCGTCGCTGTGTCCAAACTACTCCCCCGCTGTGAGTGTTTCCTCTCCTTACCGGGGATATCTCATAGGAACACTCTTGTTTTGTGTTTGTAAACTTCTCCCACACGGTGGTCAGACACATTCTCACCTCCGTGTGCTTGTACTCCTTGTTTGTCTCTCCCCTAATCTCTCTTCCAGGTGTCGGTCCACACGTTCTCCTGACATTTCGTAGGCTGGGTCGACTGTCCATCCCCGGAACCTCCGGGCTACGACTAGCGGACGGGGATACGAGGTGTAGTACTAAGTCATTTCCCTATAAGTTTGGCTGCACTTGACATTCATAAATGCCTGAACGTAGAATCGTGCGGGGCCTCAACGTTCCAGAAAAGAGGTCATACTTGTTGAACGAACTGTGGCGCTCACGCACCCATGTGGCGTTTCTACAGGAGACACACTTTAGGAAAGACCACATTCCCAGACTGGGTAATAGTCGATATCCCACGGCATACCACGCCCCATCCCCAGAATCCAAATCTAAAGGGGTTAGTATACTCTTGGCGAACTCAGCCCCCTGGACTTACGTTGACCACTATGCGGACCCGGAGGGACGTATGTTGATTCACTCACCCGTACTTTGTGAGACAGTGGGCCAATGACCTTGAGGTAGACTTCAGCCCTCAACAGGTGGACCGTATGATATGTTTTTGCCTTTAGGTCATCGGTGTCGAACAAGTATCAAGAAGCTGGCTATAAGCTTCTGACCAGGTGGTATAGAGTACCAACGACACTCCACGTAATGTACCCATCTGTATCTGAGATTTGCTGGCGGTGTGGAGATGAACCAGGCTCAATATTACACGTTTTTTGGTCATGCTCGAAGGTCAGACCTTTTTGGCTCCAGATCGCCACACTGATCGGTAAAATTACGGGCCTTACGCTGCCATTCACACGAGCGGTATACCTCCTCCACTTGGTTCCCCTTTCACATAAACAATACCGACGCTCATTGCTGATCCACTTGTTGAATGCAGCAAGGCCTGCATTCCGGCCCTATGGAAACAGGCCGTACAGCCATCGACAGGGATGTGGGCTGGACGAGTGGAGGAGATAAAGCTGATGGAGGACCTGACCTCCTCCCTAAATGGGACACAGGCCAAATTTGTGGCTACTTGGAGTTCAGAGACTCAACAGACTACCGGACGGAATGTCGGGGTTGAGGTTCGAGATGGCATAGCTTCCACTTGGAAACCCCCTTTTATTCAGTGCTGTTAAGAATAGAAGTAATCCAGGCCGGATGGCCTGGAATCGACCGACACCTGGAACTGTTCTTTTCCCCTTTTTACCCTTATGTGTTCTGTGTTGTACATTCTTTGTACTGCTTTATGTCATGTTATTTTTTCCATATAGGTTTATGTTTTTGGAGGGGCCTGGAATGGGACTGGCCATCCACGTTAGTGGGCTGGACCATACAGTCCGCTGCATGGTGTTATTTCCCTCCTGTTATAAAAATATAAAATGCCTTAGGGGATGAGAAGAAGAGAGCTTCATTAACACCTGACATGGCGGAAAGTACGAATATTGTTGACTACATCTGCTTTAGAAATGACTTCAATGCTTCCACCGGTTTTTATTTCTGTTTTGTTTTCAGCTATTTACTGTCATGACTTTACGGTCGGGTTTGTGGATTGAAATTGTTCTGAGGTCTTGTGACCCATATATTATGATTGTACTCTCTGTTTCTCACCTCTCTGTTTATAAATAAGGAATTTAAAAAAAAAAAAAAACATAATGGAAAGCAGGAAAAGAATGTTCAGTGTAAAAGATGCCTCTCTGAGTTTACTTGTAGCATACATTAGTGACTATAAAGACTTCCCAGGATGAGCTGTATCTCTAATAAATAAATCAAGCTCATTAAGGAAAGAAGTTAAGTTTTGGGTGCTATGTAATGTATGAGAGATTTTCACTCTGTATCCCTCATCACCTTCTGTGATGTGGCTACTAGACATTTAGTGGTAGCCAGGGCTGTAGTCAGCCTGGCTGGAATTATAGTGGCAGTTATATGGTTAATCCCAGGTGTCTGGCCTGCCCTGGGCGGAGTGTGACTCTGCCATATTGTGGGCAAGCTAAAGAGAGATGCTATAGAGTATGTACAGTACAGCAGCCAATCACTGAGATTCTCTCAACCAGTGGTGCATGCTGGGATAGTGTACATATACTGGTGGGATATGCCATGTGCTCAGACTAGCTGGGACCAGCCATGGATTAGGGCTGGGGGCTGCTCAGCCTGCCCCCCGGGCTATGCCTAGGGCCTGGGGGTGGGCATAGGCTGGTGTGAGGGAAATTTTTCCCTGAGGCCTCCATGGCAAAATTTTGGATGGGGCCCCCCCAATGCCCCCCCCCCACACACACACACACACTCCACAACCTACCCTCAAGCAACCGTCTTCTGCTCTTCAGTTCTTCTACTGCTGGCGCTGACCTCAGAGCTAAAGAAGAAATAATTCTGTTGCTGGTTTGCTACACTGCGGCTGTCTGGCAGGCAGGACCATCCGGTGCATCACGGGTCTGGTGCTGAGGACTTTGGGTGGCCTTTTTATGGAAATGTCAGCAGTCACTGTGTTCTCACCGGGGCAGTGTAGTTTCTAGTTACGCCCAGGTAGCCGCAGTATAAAAGTTTAGTTACCTGCTCTCAGGTGGCTATGGCAGGCTTCAGAAGGGCTGCGATGGTCACTCAGAAGTGTGGCGGTGTGTCTGCGAGCGTACACCAGGACTGTGTGTGGTCTCACCAGGGCTGTATTTGGGTCTCACCAGGGCTACGTGTGGATCTCACCAGGGCTGCGTGTGGATCTCACCAGGGTTGTGTTTGGATCTCACCAGGGCTGTGTTTGGGTCTCACCAGGGCTGCGTTAGGGTCTCACCAGGGCTGCATGCAGGTCTCAACATGGCTGCGTTCTCATCTCACCAGGGCTGTGATCATGTCTCTCCATGGATGTACTGTTGTGTGCCGTGCGTCGGGCTCTCCATGGCTGTACCAACGGGTGCCGGGCACTCCAGAACAATAGGCAGCCGCAGTATAAAAGTTTAGTTACCTGCTCTCAGGAAAGTATGGCAGGCGCCAGAAGGGCTGCGAGGGTCACTCAGAAGTGCGGCTGTGTATCTGCGGGTATTCACCAGGACTGTGTGCGGTCTCACCAGGAATGTGTGCGGTCTCACCAGGACTGTGTGTGGTCTCCCCAGGGCTGCATGTGGATCTCCCCAGGGCTGCATTTGGGTCTCACCAGGGCTGTGATCACGTCTCTCCATGGCTGTACCAGCGGGTGCTGGGCGTCGGTCTCTCCAGGGCTGCGATTGCATCTCTGCATGGCTGTACCGACGGATGCCGGGCTCTCCAGAACAATAGACAGCCACAGTATAAAAGTTTAGTTACCTGCTCTCAGGAGGGTATGGCAGGCTCCAGAAGGGCTGTGAGGGTCACTCAAGTGCAGAGGTGTGTCTGCGAGTGTTCACCTGCACGCTGTGTGTGGTCTCACCAGGACTGTGTGTGGTCTCACCAGGGCTGCGTTTGGGTCTCACCAGGGCTGCAGTTGTTTCTCACCAGGGCTGCGTTTGGTTCTCACCAGGGCTATATTTAGGTCTCACCAGGGCTGCGTTTGGATTTTACCAGGGCTGCGTTTTGGGTCTCACCATTGCTGCATGCAGGTCTCACCAGGGCTGCGTTCGCATCTCACAAGGGCTGCATGTCGGACTTCCAGGGCTGTGATCATGTCTCTCCATGGCTGTACCGGGTGCCGTGCTTCAGGCTCTCCAGGGTTGCGATTGCATTTCTTCATGGCTATACCAATGGTGCCGGGTGTCGGGCTCTCCAGAGATGCGATCGCGTTTCTCCATGGCTGTACCGGTGGGTGCCAGGCGTTGGGCTCTCCAGGGCTGCGATCACGTCTCTCCATGGCTGTACCGGCGGGTGCTAGGTGTCGGGCTCTCCAGTGCTATACTACAAGTGTGGGGCTGTCCTTGGCTGTGCCGTTCTCAGGAAGGAACAGATGTACTACTGGACCACAACTGCCAAATACAGCTACTGTGAGGTCCCCAGCAGGTTGCCTGAGGTCCCCAGCAAGCGCAGGAACTTAGGCAGCCAAATTTGTTTGAAAATTTTAAGGGCAGGTAATGGCCTTTAAAATCGGGGCATTTTCACGAATACAGGTAATCGTGAAAATGCCCTGTATCTGCCCTGATACCGATACTAGTGTTCAGTGCATCCCTAGTATAAATACTTAACCAGTACCATATTCTTTATAGTGAACCTTAGCTCTCCTCCAGAGCTCGAGAGCTACAGCCACCACTGTGATCCTCAGCATCTGATGCATTGTGGTTCCCTCACTTCCCAGTCACAGCTTCACTACTGTGTCTCTATGGCTCAGTTTGAACACTCTAGTAATTTAGTGACAAGCTGTAAGCGAGGAAACACAGCAAGAAGACATAGGTATCTGACACACCAAACTGTTGGCCGCCAAAGATTCCAAAGGCGCCTTTATCTCTGAATGAAAGTAAAGATTGGCTGCAAGGAAGGCTATATTTGTAAGCATAATAAATGTAAAAGTATTATAAATGTATTTAGTTTTAATGATTTATTTGTTCATTTTAGCATTAGTGTTGTTTTAAAGCTCAAAAACTAAAAATAAATATGTATTTCTATATTGAATTTAGAGTTCTATCCCACTCCTAATAACCATATCAATCTAGAAGTTTGTAGACTTACTTATTAAAGATGCTCATATTACGTACTTCCTGAATGCACTGACACAATTTCACTCAGCCATGTGAATATGCACACCCTATGTCTCAGGGTTTGTAAATATCTCCTATTTCCTTCCTCATAGCTACAGTCCACAGTTTGGGCTCTATTCCCATAGACATTCTAACCACACTGCATGATTGATGATAAAATAATGGTAGTCTGCTGCCACATCTACCAAGGAGTAGACACCTGGCTGTGTGCTTCAAATTTAGGCAAAATGCATTTATTTACAAATGTGAAGTTGGGTTTTGTGGGTTTGTTCTTATACTAATAAGCAGTGTCCATAAGCCAAATGTCCATATTTTTATGGACGGCTTATAAAAAACAACCATTTTGCTTCTGGCCATAACTGTCCGTGAATGGGAGAAAATGTTTGTAAAACGTTTGGTCCCGGAAAAAGTTGGTTTCATGGGGATCCCAGCTTGCTCCATCACATTTGTTCTAATTTGTTCACTGTGCCTGCATTCTGCTTATGGAAGAAGCACCCTCCCATGTAGCTTTCACAAATTTTTTTATTAAATGTATGACAATTCAAAGAAACAAAATACACAAGGCATCTCATATGGTAAGCATGGATATATAGTGCACATAAGTGTCACCGCCACTTGTATAGCACATGGCTCAGAAAGAAAAAAGGATTTTTCACAATGAAAACATTAGCCCTTGTGGCGTATCAAGCATGTAAAATGCCCACAAAAGGACAAAGACAGGAATAAACAACATATAGTGAGCTCAAAAGAATAGTAATAGGGAGCAGAAAAGGTAAGGCAATAGGGAAGAAAAAGGTTAGGAAAGGGTTAGAAAGGCATCCAAGGGGGGCGGGGCTTGCCAATGGCGGTGACTGGACGTGTTCGTCCTTAGCTCCGTAACATCGGACCGGGCATCGGCGTTAAAGTGCCTCACCGCCGCACACCATGGGCTCCAAAAGAGGCAAAAAGTCTCAGGGCTCCAAGCCGGACCGCGCGCGGACACCGAGAGCCGCCATATCCAGCTTCTTTGCGGCCCCGGCGGCCACGCGATCTGCTGGCGCTGCAGGCCGTACGGCGGCCCCACGTGGAGTCTCCCCAGAAGGCACTGACTCACCCTCCTCCCAGCCAGCCGACATGTCCCTTGTCCTGGCGGATCCAGAGGCCTCCTCTGACGAGGATTCTATGCAGGAGGGCTCCACAGGGGATGTCCGGCGTCTGCTGGATCACCTCCCTTCCAAAAGGGATATGGAGGCCCTGTTTGCTAGGTTTGAGCATGTGCACAGGACGGACGTGGCGGGCCTGCATGACGCTATCAAGGGGGTCCACAAACGCCTGGATACAGTGGATTCACATCTGGATACCCATCGCATGGCCATCAATGCACTACAAGCCACAGCTTTAAACCAACATAAGCTGCTGCAGTATGTGTGGACGCACATGGATGATGCTGAAGATAGGAATCGAAGGAACAACGTTAGAATTCGCGGCCTTCCGGAGGCGACAGGGACGGCGGACCTGGAACCCACCATCAGAGGTATCTTTAACTCACTACTTGATAGGGGAGCGACAGATCCTATCGAACTTGACAGGGTGCATCGAGTCCCGGGATACCGCAACCCTGCGTCGCAACAACCTAGGGATGTCCTGTGTCGGGTCCACTTCTATAAACTGAAGGAGGAAATTATGTCCAAGGCCCGGGAACGGGGATCCATTGACTTTGACGGTGCAACCATTACCTTCTTCCCTGACCTGTCGCCCCGGACCATGGCTCGCCGCAGGGCTCTGCGGCCTCTCACAGCGTCCCTGCGAGACCTTCACATCCCTTACAGATGGGGTTACCCTTTCCACCTGTCAGTGCGTCACAATGGTCGCCTGGTGATTCTTCGCTCCCCGACTGATCTGGCGGGATTTACTGCAGCACTGGGACTCCCCGCGGTTGAATTGGATCCATGGCCGGACCCTCCGGCTCCTGTGCTTCCTGAGGTGCCCTCACTACCCCAATGGACTGAAGTTTCTCATTCTAAGAAGTCACGGAAAGATTATGCCACTCGCAGCTCTCTACCATAATGAGGATGGATGGATGTCTCTGCTTCAACCTTGCGTGAGGATTTCGTTATCTCTTTACCTGGCTCTCTCTTTGGTGTTTTTCGTTCCCGTATTTTTTGCTTTTGTTTTGCCTCTGGTAACATTTTGGATGGAAGAATCCCCCAGTACCTTGATGCCCTGTGGATCGCAGTTCTCCTTTACCCTGGCGGATGCCCTGGCAGTTTGAAGTTGTTTGCTGAACCCTGGGAGCTGCCCTTGTTACTGGGATCCCTCTGTTGACTCGACCTCGCGAGTCCTTGGGCACGCGGAGAGCCCCCTATGGGGGTGATCCCCTGGATATACGCATCCTTGCCGCCTACACGCCAGAGGAAATAGCGCTCTACCAGAAGTCCTGGGATCCCTCCCCTGAACTGTGGGACTGTACCTCCGTCTGTGGCCCAGGAAGGAAGATTCCACTCGGGTGATATGCTGCCTTGCTGATGCCTGTTGAATGTGTTGCATTATGTGCTGTTCCTTTGCTCCCCTGGGATTTGCCGGCTGGGAACGGGGCCCATACACCTCCCTATAGTGCCTGAGAGGGATGGCCCCCTGGTAGCCTCTCTCTGTACCCGAGTGTAGGTACATGCCCTCCTGGGGGTATTCCCCCCCCCTCCCGTCCTGGCAAATCCTGGAGTTGACACGTGGGGCCCAGGGTTGAACCGGGCAGGTCTGCCCTATATATCCTCTTAGATCTGGTCCAGGGCTTCGGGCCCATGGCGTCTGTAACGTGCCTTCATTGTGTCCTGAGATCCCGGGCCTCCCCCAGTCCCACTTCCCCTCCCCCCCTTCCCCTTCCTCCATTCCTTCCCCTTGTCTCCCTCGCCCTAGACCTCCGCATGTCCTTCCTTCCTTACTTCATTCCGTGCCCTGGATTGCCCTGTCTCACCGCCCCCATTCATCGACTCTCCCTTTCGCCCTTCCTCCGCTCCTAAAAGCATGGGATCTTCTTCTCAAAACGCCTGTTCTGTCCTCTTATGTGGGCCCTATGACTCCCATAATGGGCAATCCAGCGTTTCCACCGGGCTGCATCTCCTCTAGCTTCTTATCCTGGTCAGCCACAGAGCCTTCGCCCTTGACCGAGGCCCTCACAGGATCGGCCCTGAAGTCCCTGGTTACCCTGCTGGCGGACCGTCCCCACACGCCCGGAGCCTGGCTATTATATTTCCAACTCCGCGCGTACTATGCTGCGCTGGGGGACCGGGCCACACTACATCGCCCTCTTTCCTGGTTCGAGTCCCTATGTTGTCTGGAGGACCCGCCTACACATGTTATTTCTCTCCTCTACTGTCAGCTGCTCCCGATGCGTTTCCAGGGACGTCTGCCGTTCATATCCAGTTGGGAGAGGGACTTGGGGGTCACCCTTACGGATGAGGAGATTCGAACCGCCTGCACTATCACTCATAAGCTCTCGGTGGCCTTCTCGGCTCAAGAAAAAGGATATAAAATTTTAACCCGGTGGTACCGTAGCCCAACTCTCTTACATCGAATATTTCCTGATAGGCCCTCACTATGCTGGCGATGCCTGGCCTCGGAAGGGACCCTCCTGCACATATGGTGGGATTGTTCGCTCCTGATGCCATTCTGGAATAAGGTCTTTCACGTTTATAACCAGGTCATGGGGACGGACGTAGCGGCCTCACCCAAGATTGCTCTCCTCTCTATTCTACCTGGCTCAATAGCCTCCGTTAAGAGGGATCTACTCCGCTTTTTCTTGGCTGCGGCCCGAAACGTGATACCACGCCACTGGAACACGGGGGTTGCCCCAACCTTGCAGGAGTGGATTGCCGAAGTGGGTTTGATCATGCGCTTTGAAGAGCTGACGGCCTCTTTACATGAGCGTCAACCTCAATGTGCAACCTTGTGGACCCCTTGGATTTTATATATGGATTCAGCTGCATTTAGAGCCCTGTAGTTTGACCAGTGGCCCCCGGATGGAACATTGACCAGTGCACTACATCTAATATCTCCCAGTATGCACCCTCGGTGACGAATGTGCCATTGGGTCCGGCGGAAGCTCCTCCTCTCCTCCCCTCCTCCCCGTCCCACTAAGCGTCTTTCCCCATGTGTCTCCCACACTGACTCGCCTCTCTATCTGGCGAGCACTCCCCCCCAAAATGTTCTGTCCTGTGGACCTTGTGTCTTATGTGTACGTCTTTCCTTGTCCTCCTTCTTTAATGTTGTCTGGATTGAAGGGAGAAAATGCGATAATACCATCCAGCCTTAACAGTCTCCTGAATGAGACACACACACAACTGTTATTGAAATATGGCGCCTGCCATGCACTACATGAGTCGATCTGTGTATTTACGTGATACTTAGCTGAATATACCCATGTGCATGTATAGGCCTGTGTCTCACAATGGAATGTACTTACATGATTCTGTACCGCATTGTTCTCCATGTTTACCTGCCTTTCATGTTAATTGTCCTAAAACCCTTAATAAACATCTATTATTTAGAAAAAAAGAAAGGCATCCAAGATGAGGAGGATATATTTCGGCACTGCAGCACAAACATCAGACTAAGGATTCTCAGAAATGCCTAGGTATCGCATCCAAGGGTCCCACACCTTCTCAAATTTGCCTTGAGTATCCCTAAGGATGCTACTTATCTTTTCGTGTAGCATTATCCATGACAGTTTGGAGACAACTTGTCTGAATGGAACTGTCTGGGTTTTTCAGGCCTTTGCCAAAGATATTTTTGCAGCTAGAAAAAAAGAATGACAATAACTTGTCTTCTGACCTGGATGTACCCAGGCAGGACGGTTCAATAGGGAAATATTGAGAGGAGGTCGGATCCGCAATACTTTATAAATCAAAGCGTAAAGTATATTCCAGTAGGGACAGAGGCGTTGGCATTTCCACCAGGTGTGCAACATTGTCCCAGTGTCCGCAAACCCCGAAAGTATAGAGGCGACTGGCCTGGATAGATGGCAGACAATCTGGATGGTACCATATACCAGCGGGAAAAAACAATATAATTAGCCTCGATTAAG
The DNA here is from genome assembly GCF_000935625.1 of Nanorana parkeri. Taxonomy (NCBI): domain Eukaryota; kingdom Metazoa; phylum Chordata; class Amphibia; order Anura; family Dicroglossidae; genus Nanorana; species Nanorana parkeri. Next base: position 121,422 of record NW_017307780.1, read on the forward strand.
CAGTCCCTTGTACAGCCTGGAGCAACTGGTGTGCCATATTTCCAAGGGCATCTCAGTCTGCAGCATGCTTCCATTTAAAGCAATGCCATGCTGCTGTACTTATGCTTGCACACCTTGCCTCCAGAATCCCTCCTCTTATAACCCACACATAACTTAGTGCCATATAATGTCACCTAGTCCTGGGGAAAAACATAGATGCCAGTGCCACTTGCCACTGAGAGGCCGTCTGGCGAAACAGAGGTAAGCACTGAGAGAGAGTTACTACAGCCAGTCACACTGTTATTATTATACATATATATATATATAGCTCTGACATATATATACCGCAGTGCTGTACAGAGAACACTGAGCCAGTCACATCAGTCTCTGTACAGAGGAGCTTACACTCTAATGTCCCCCCACAATCACACACTATGATTATACATGTATATAGCTGTGACATATACCGCAGCGCTGTACAGAGAACACTGAGCCAATCGCGTCACTCAAGCTTGGAGCGGTGGAAGCAAAGAAAACCTGTGGTGTGCAATATAGTGAAATGTAAAATTATACAGCAATCAATGATTTACATTACCCGCTAGATGCAGGGCTTCGTGACTCGCTGGACTCAGGGCTTCGTGACCCGCTGGACTCACGTATAAGTGACGCGCTGGACACTAGACATGTGTACCAGCAAAAAAATTGTTTAGTTTAATTTTGTTTTGATTCAGATGTTGCGTTATTTCGTTTCGGGATTCGGATTCGAACGAAATACGTTAGTCTGTACGAATGTTCATTTCCGTTTCATGTTCGTATCGTTCGTTACATTTCGTTTTTTTTTTTAAATGTCACTTTGCTGCAATGAAAATTAGTCCACAAACGAAAATGTGTACAGACTACCGCTAACAAATTTCATCCGAAAAACTAATTTTTCCGAAACGAATCATACATGTCTACTGGACGCAGGGCTTAGGGTTAGTTCACACCATAAGCAGTGCATTCCGGTCCGATTCTGGCCGTAACGCACTGCACGCATTGCGGCCGGCTCACTTTTTTGGCAGGCAGGAGGGGGCGTGGCGAACCATTGTAGTGAATGGCAGTGTAGCTACGCCCCCTCCAGCGCGGTAAGTAAGTGAGCCGGCCGCAATGCGGGCAGTGCGTTCTGGCCAGAATCGGACCGGATTGCACTGCTATGGTGTGAACTAACCCTTAGTGACGCTCTGGATGCAGGGTTTAGTGACCCACTGGACTCTGGACTTAATGACCCACTGGACTTTGGGCTTAGTGACCCACTGGACTCTGGGCTTAGTGATGCGCTGGACGCAGGGCTGAGTGACGTGCTGGACGCAGGGCTGAGTGACGCGCTGGACGCAGGGCTGAGTGACGCAATGGACTCTGGAATTAGTGACACGCTGGACGCAGGGCTGAGTGACCCGCTGGACGCAGGGCTTAGTAACGTGCTGGACGCAGGGCTTAGTGACCCAATGGACGCAGGGCTTAGTGACGCGCTGGGCGCAGGACTTAGTGACATGCTGTACGCAGGGCTTAGTGATGCGCTGGATGCAGGGCTCTGTGACGCACTGGACGCAGGGCTTAGTGACCCGATGGACTCTGGGATTAGTGACCCGATGGACGCAGGGCTTACTGACACGCTGGACGCAGGGCTTAGTGACGCGCTGGACGCATGACCCACCAATGCGCTGGACACAGGACCCACCTGAGAGTAACACTGCAGGGCCCACCATAAATGCTGCACAGCCCATCTGAGACTGTCTATGGTGGGCTCTGAAGGAGTCTCAGGTGGGCTGATCAGGGCTATCCCCCCTCCCAGCTCCTCTTACCTGCACACTATGCCTCCTCTCCCACCGGGCTGACCGTAAGTGACGTCACGTCATGAATGGCACTGTAGCCACGCCCCCTCCAGCGCAGTAAATAAGTGAGCCGGCCGCAATGCGGGCAGTGCGTTCTGGCCAGAATCGGACCGGATCGCACTGCTATGGCGTGAACTAACCCTTAGTGACGCGCTGGACTTTGGGGTTAGTGACCTGCTGGACTCTGGTCTTAGTGACGCACTGGATGCAGGGCTTAGTGACCCGCTGGACTCTGGGCTTAATGACCCACTGGACTTTGGGCTTAGTGACCCACTGGACTCTGGGCTTAGTGATGCGCTGGACGCAGGGCTGAGTGACGTGCTGGACGCAGGGCTGAGTGACGCGCTGGACGCAGGGCTGAGTGACGCAATGGACTCTGGAATTAGTGACCCGCTGGACGCAGGGCTTAGTAACGTGCTGGACGCAGGGCTTAGTGACCCAATGGACGCAGGGCTTAGTGACGCGCTGGACACAGGACTTAGTGACATGCTGTACGCAGGGTTTTGTGATGCACTGGACGCAGGGCTTAGTGACCCGATGGACTCTGGGATTAGTGACCCGATGGACGCAGGGCTTACTGACACGCTGGACGCAGGGCTTAGTGACGCGCTGGACGCATGACCCACCAATGCGCTGGACACAGGACCCACCTGAGAGTGACACTGCAGAGCCCACCATAAATGCTGCACAGCCCATCTGAGACTATGGTGGGCTCTGAAGGAGTGAAGGAGTGGGCTCTGAAGGAGTCTCAGGTGGGCTGGTCAGGGCTATCCCCCCTTCCAGCTCCTCTTACCTGCACACCATGCCTCCTCTCCCGCCGGACTGACCGTAAGTGACGTGACGTCACTAACGTGACGTCACTTCCGCCAATCCGCCTTCAGACGAGCAGCGTCGCTGATGGGGCCATAGCTTGTCTCGAAGCTGCTGGAGCGACAATGCTTGGGCCCTGCGCTGCTAGGGCCAGGCATCCACTGCTGCTGCTGCGGGGGCCTGGCCACCTCCTCGCCCTTCACCGTCGGCTGATACTCATGTAAGGGTCCTGGGCGGGCCCTTACATGAGTAACGGCCATACCCACCTGACGGCGGCCCTGATTACAATGACCAGACTCCCCCACTCTACACGCTATATTGTGTGTTACATAGTCCTGACCATATTTATATTTATTTTATCAACAGTTTCTTAACAGTTGCTTGTTGCTGTATATTTTGCAACTATGTTTTTATTGTAAATTAAATGTAGCTAGTTTTTCTTTAAAGTAGGTTCAGACAAAGTGTTTTCTTTCTGTCTATATTCTGTTTTATTTTATTTTTTAAATGATCCTTTTGGCTCATCGCTCATGGCATAGTAATTACGGTATGCTATAAGTAGGCTCAGACTTTATTTATCAATGCCCCTTTAAGCCACAGACAATATTTAGTGCAATGTAACCACTACAATTTTTTTCTGCAGTGTGTTGCTCACAATGCACCCTTTTTTTCTTATACAAGTGTCTCTTTTTTTCCCCAGGTTCTGATGTTGGCAGGTATGCAGCATTGAGTTAAAAAAAAAAATCCTTTTTGACCATTTAGCCACAGTCCTTTTTTTTTTATGATCACTTTTTTACCTTTTTTTCCACTGATCAAGGCAGATTGCTTGTAGGTATTGTGAACTTTTACATATTGTTTATACCAATTAAATATTGATTGTTTTAGTTTTTAATAGCAACTTCTGTTAAATTTTAGGTTGTCAGTAAAAATATTGCTGTCAGTAAGTTTTCTACATTTTGTTATTTAAAAAATAAAAGGTTGGGGAAGGGGTTGGCATCCCTGCAAATAAGGCAGGGGAGGGATGAATGGCAGATTACCTGAACAAATTTAAGCCCACAGGGCCTCCTGTGAAGTTGGAGGAGTAATAATGCATCTCAATTCAGCATATTTATAACTTTGCTGGAACTGTAACAATCTTGGTGAATCTAACAGATTATCAATAAAGGTTCTCACATTTTTATCTCCCTGAACATAGAAATACCATGGTAAACATGGCCCTGTCACTGTGTTCCCCCAGGATAGGGAATTTGCAGCAAGGCTGTATTTAAAAAATAGACTGCAAATTTTCATGGTAACCTTTACTGTATGTCATGCTAGATAAAGGAATTAAAAGAGGATGGTAAAAAGCTGTAACTGCATCTTGTACAGGCCCCACCAGCGAAAATAAGTTAATTGTCCAAGGACATTGCTAACGCCTTTAGCAAATGTTAAAGCGCACACTATAAACTTCAAAATAACCTCCATATCATTGAAACAACCATTATAGACAACTTCCTGAAGTCAGAAATTCCTCAATCATAAAGTTCATAAAACTGTTGTAGGCACTCGAAATTAGTGCAACAAATGCAGCAACTAGCAACAGATAAGTTACATGTTTGAAACATTTGTCACATAAACGCATGTGGGTTGGGGGCAGCACTGAGGCACTTCATCCTCAGTGCCTGTTTGGCCCCTGGCTGCATAGCATCACTGGTTGCCAGGAGGCTAGTGGCTGCATAGCATTACTGGTTGCTAGGAGGCTATTGGCTGCATTGCACAATTGGCTGCTAAGGCACTGTTGGCTGTGCGGCTGACTGCGATCTAGCAACCAGTGATGCTGTGCAGCCGACAGTGTCCTACTAACCAGTAAAAGGTGGGGTGAGAGTGGGTGGTGCAGGAAAGGATCATTCCTACCACAACAACTATAGACCCATCCTATTTCTTACGTCTGACATTACAATTTACTCCAAAGCCCTAGCACCGAGCTGGCTTCACTAAATTCCTAACGTATTAGTCCCTGACCAAGAAGAATTTGTAAAGGAAACACATGCCCCTAAGTCGCCAGGCATCTGATTATTCTTATTTAATGTGCATAACTCAAATAAAAACACCTTCTCTGCTCCTCCCTCTGGATGCAGAGAAGGCGTTTAAAGGGGTCCAGTGGGTTTTAATGAGAGCAGTATTTCTACATATTTGGTTTTAATGGATGGATAATGTCAGCCATCATGTCATAAAACTCTTTCTCCATTAGCTAGGGTGTTCATCACTGGTATGTTCAGAATTTCAAATAACCAATATCAGTAAATAATGATGCCCTCTTTCCCCTATTATCTTTGCCCTAATTTTGAAACCACAAGCCGAATACATCGGATCTAACCCCAATTTCAAAGGTCTAACCCCAAATTTCAAAAATATGTATGGCCAGCCCATATAAAATCAGCTTGTTTGCTGACAACGTGGTTCTTATGATATCTAACCCTCGCTACAGGAAATCCAGAACATTATCAACAATTTACTACAAATCGATAACAAATCGCAAATCTTAAGCTTACGAAGGGGGTTCTTCACGGTAAGAGCGGAGGGGGTTCTTCACGGTAAGATCGGTTAGGGTCTGGAGCTCACTGCCATCGGCAGTGATTTCAGCCAGGAGTGTGGAATTGTTCAAGAAACTCTTGGATGATTTCCTGAGGGACCGTAATATGCAGGGGTACAAGTACTCCTAAGAAAGAGATGATGCACGGACCTATATGGGTTGGACTTGATGGACTTATGTCTTTATTCAACCCCAAATACTATGTAACTATGTAACTATATCCTTTCTGTTCTAAGGAACCAAATAACATAAACATTCTGATAAAGCTGGATGCCTACTACATTCTTGGGCATTCAAGTCTTTGCTAACACTTACACATCACAACTTTATGGCCTAAGCATTAAAACAAAGAAGTCTTCACACCCTACCCCAGGAACCTCATAGCTTCTAACCATATGAACTATCCAAAGCAGGGGAAATCAAATTTTTAGGTATGCTTATACTCCCCAAACTCCAGAACTATCACAATCCTATTACCACTTTTTAAATTCAACAAAGAGCAATATCAGTATTGAACAGCAAACGACCAGCTCACACTGCTCAATCAAATAAAATTCTGATGGAGACCCATGCCGGACAAACTCTGTTCACCGCTACCTGGCAACAACCCATGATTACTATTTAGAGCCCTCAAATTAGGTCTACCTATCCCATCATCCAAATACCCATCTATCCAAGCAACCCAAAAGATCTAGGCAAAACCCTATACATTCCTCCAATGCAAACTGCAACTACAAAATTATACTCCCAATAATTATCTTAGAACAGTTCATCCCAAATCTGAATTTACAGTGTTGGAAAAGACAAGGTAAAGCTCAAAGAGATTTCCATTTTTTACAACTCACTAAACAATAGCTAAATATTTACCAAAGCTACCATTATGCTCAAACGGGAAATAAAACTGGGAGATAAAATTTTCAGAAACCATGTGAAAAGCGATTTAATTAACATATAAAGCTTTTTACTGCATCAGTGAGCTCCTACAAAGAGTAATGCATAGATGATATCATACACCCTACAAACTATAAAAATTTCCCCAATCATAATCCCCACAGTGCTGGAGACTATGTGGTTCCACAGGTTCACTGCCCTGTATTCTTTGGTATTGAAAATCTTTACGTTCATAAAGGAACCAAATCTTACGCTTCATTCCTGATCTCACTATGACTCCCATCACTCCCATAACTCCTACCCCACAACTTGCTCTGTTACTCATAGGGATATATATAAATTCCCTGCTACCTCTAGAAGCATTATCACCCATTTATTATTGACTGAAAAATTACTGCAGAATACAAGGCTTTGGAAACAAGTAACCCTCCCAGGGTGCACTGTATGTAATAAATGACTAAAACTTACAATGTTCTCTGGAAAGAATTATAGCTTTAAAAATTACCCATATAAGAAGTTCTATGTGATATATTCAATGTGGTTATGCAAACGAAAGATGAACTGTCTAAATTAGCATTTTCATATTTTTAATACATAGTATTTGAGGTTGAATAAAGTCCATCAAGTCCAACCTATTGTGTGTATGCATTTATGAGCTGGTGTGTTTACGTGTATATGAGTCCATGTGTGATTTTTCTCTTAGCAATACCTGTACCCCTGAATGTTATGGTCTCCTAGGAACTAATCCAGGAGTCTCTTGAATGATTCCACACTCTGGCAGCGAGTTTCAGATCTTAACCGCTCTAACTGTGAAGAACCCCCTGCGCCCTGTGTGGTGAAATTTTTTTTACATCAATTTTTGGTTGTGCCCTCTGGTCTTTGTTACAGAGCTGACCATAAACAGTTTGTTACTGAGGTTGCTGTCACCCTTGAATAGTTTATACATGAAAATCATGTCCCCCTTAATCTCCTAAACTCCAACGAGAACATATTTAATTTTAACAACCTTGTTTCATAGTTCAGATCCTCGAGCCCCTTAATGAGTTTGGTTGCCCTCTTCTGGACTTTTTCCAGCTCAAGGACATCCTTTCTGAGTATTGGTGACCAAAACTGGACCGCATACTCCAGATGTGGCCGAACCAGTGATCTATAAAGAGGCAAAATTATAGACTTGTCCCTGCAATACATTCCCTTCTTAATGCAAGACAGGACTCTGCTTGCTTTGTTTACAGCAGTCTGGCACTGCAAGCTATTCTTCATTCTGCGGTCTATAATGACCCCCAAATCCTTCTCCGTTTCCGACTTCCCTAGTTGCATACCCATAAGTGTATAGTCCATTTGCCTATTTTTAGCTCCAAGGTGCATTACCGTACATTTATCGACATTGAACTTCATCTGCCATACAGTTGCCCACTCCCCAATTTTCTCCAGGTTCTCCTGTAATGTTATAATGTCTAAATCTGTGTCTACTACCCTCCCAATTTTTGTATCATCAGCAAACACTGAGATATGACTTCTCACTCCCTCCCTGATATCATTAATAAATAGGCTGCTTATTTTACTTTTGTTGTTATCCGTTTTTATCAATCCCCCTCCCCCACCTTGCCCAACTCCCACCTTTCCTCCTATCCTAGCCCCTCCTTTCTCTATCCCAAACCCATAGTAACAAAGATACTACAAGCTGTGTACACCTCTATAGACATCACTCTGATCAATGTACAAGTCACTATGTAACTTAGTGCACTAATTATGCATAATGTATACTCTGTAACTTTCAACTATTTGTGCTGCTATTCTGTGATACTTACAATTAACAGGATAATCCAACACAATGCAGTTAAAGTGACACTAAACTCAGGAGTTAAATCTTAAAAATCCATTAAAGTACCTTAACTACAAACAAAAATGTATCTTATTTGTGTATCACTCGGTTGTAGATCCTCAAATCATCTCTGCATTTGTGCTGATGCTGTCCTTCCTTCTGGAGGGTGGCTACTTTTGTTCCCCATGCCCCCTTGTGTGTGTTGTAAAGTAGCCACCACTCCAAACTCGCTCCTGTGACAAGACTATAATTTCAATACAAATTATTTAACTAAACGTGAGATTGTGATCCATCACAGGAACGAAATTTGAGTGGTCGCTACTTTACAACACACACAGGGACCCTGGGGAAAAAAAGTACCCACCCTCCAGAAGGAAGGACAGTGTCAGCACAAATTGAAAGATGATTTGAGGATCTACAGATGAGTTATACGCAAATAAACTACATTTATGTTAATAGTTAGGGTACTTGACTGCATTTTTAAGATTTAACTCCTGAGTTTAGTGTCACTTTAAAGGAGAACTATGAGGTGAGTGAAAATCACTCATCCTCACAGTTCGCGCCGAGGTGTGACAATGAAACTGCCACACGTCGGCTCAATAGATCGGGAAGTGAGCGAACACATACTGTACTCTCGCTCGCTCACTTCTCGATCATGTCCCTGCAGACAGCAGTGACTGTCAGTCACGGCTCCCCGCATGGATTCCCCTCCGATCCTCCAGCGCTGACTGGAGGAATAACCAGGGGAGGGGGTGGGCACAGCTGGCTCTGCCTCTAAATAGGCAGCAGAAAATAAACTACTGTCATTCACCCAGCCGGGTAGATTTCAACAGCATTGTCGGGATCTGTCACGGCTGCGCCGGTCTCAGTTTTCCACAAGCTGTGGCTCGCGATATACTGAGCTTTGGGTCACGGAAGGAGGCCAGTATATGTCCTTCCGTGACCCTTAAGAGAACTATGGGAAAAAACACTTACCCCATAGTTCTATTTTAAACCTCAGTATTATTTTTGTTTTCCATGATTCATACATATGACATTTTATTTAGTTAAGCAAGATTTTAAGGAGCTGACAGCATGATTAGTAGTATATGTACTGTAGACTTCAAATCTACCAGATTCCATAAACACATAGTGCTCATTCATAAGGCAAAAAGAACTGCCCAACAGCATTAAAAAAGGTGCCTATACAGGTGAAACTCAAATAATTAGAATATCGTGCAAAAGTTCATTTATTTCACTAATGCAACTTAAAAGGTGAAACTAATATATGAGATAGATTTATTACATGCAAAGCAAGATAGTTCAAGCCGTGATTTGTCATAATTGTGATGATTATGGCTTACAGCTCATGAAAACCCCAAATCCACAATCTCAGAAAATTAGAATATTACATGCAATCAATAAAACAAGGATTGTACATAGAACAATATCGGACCTCTAAAAAGTATAAGCATGCATATGTACTCAGTACTTGGTTTGGGCCCCTTTTGCAGCAATTACTGCCTCAATGCGGCGTGGCATGGAAGCTATCAGCCTGTGGCACTGCTGAGGTGTTATGGAAGACCAGGATGCTTCAATAGCGGCCTTCAGCTCTTCTGCATTGTTCGGTCTCATGTCTCTCATCTTTCTCTTGGCAATGATTCTCTATGGGGTTCAGGTCAGTCGAGTTTGCTGGCCAATCAAGCTCCCCTATTTTATCCAGGTCCTCCTGCAATGTTGTATTGTCACGATCCGTTTCTAGTACCCTCCCTATTTTTTTATCGTCTGCAAACACGGAAACATGGCTATTTATTCCCTCCCCAATGTCATTAATGAATAGGTTGAACAGTATCGGACACCGCACAGGCACACCGCTCATTACACTAGCCCAGTCCGAAAAGGTGCCATTTACAGATACTCTCTGGACAGGTTCCTGTAGCCAGTTCTCTATCCACGTACACACCACCTCATCTATGCCCAAAGCCCTCAGCTTGTGAAGTAAGCACTTGTGTGGTACCGTATCAAATGCCTTTGAGAAATCCAGGTATACCAGATCTACCGGCTTCCCTTCATCCATATCTCTGCTTATCCCCTCATAAAAAGTTAGCAAGTTAGTCAGGCAGGAACGGTCTTTCCGGAACCCATGCTGATTGCCATTAACTATGCCCTTATCCTTAACAAATGTCACCAAATAGTCCTTAATTATACCTTCTAACAGTTTACAAACTACCGATGTTAGACTGACCGGCCTATAGTTCCCTGGTTGGCATCTAGCCCCCTTTTTGAATATTGGAACTAAGTTGTAAGTTGTAGACCCAGACTTCTATAACATGTATAATACACATCATAAATAGAGTATATCACCAAGCAAAAATAATATAACCATGCACACATTCAGACACAATTATATATTATTTTATCCAAAAATTCAAATTTGTAGTTTTTATTGTTAATATTTTCCCTTTAAGCATCATACTACATATGTTTCTGGGACTTTTTCATTTTCTATACACATATTAAATTAAAATGCATTAAGAGCTTTATTTTTACTATTCTTTCAATACCATTACAGCTTTTGCCTGGGTTTTGGCTTCCTTTACACCAGGCTTTAGTTTGATCAGAAAATGATATCTGGCAACCCGGAAGCTGGCCCACTGCTGACACGTCTTCTACAAATTTCAAACACGTGTTAAGCGTATTCAATGTGTTCAATGTGTAGAGCCATGCAAACTTGTGATAGTCACATGCTGCATGGTGACCATATGAGAAACAAATGTCGGGAGTGCTTCTGACAGGAATTCTGTATATAAGTCTATGACATATGACGCAATTTTGTGCTGATAGGCACATATTGTAATAAAACGTGAATGTTCTTCAGAATTTCCATCTTTTCTGGTAATTCGGATGACTTGCTAAAACATCTGCTTTTAAGTAACAAATCTTTCTAAAATACCATCTGTAGTGCAAACGTGGCCTTGTAAAACAGTGACTAAGAATGGGCCACAAACTTTCCTAATCCAGCCAGTAGCAACAGTCAAGTACTGTGGCATGGGGCCAAAATGTATGCAGTGGGAAACCTGTTGTGACAGTTGTTAACCTGCAATCATTATTCCAACCTTTACTAACACTGGCCATTCAATTTGCAAAGTAAATATCTGTGGTGTAAGATATCAAACCAGTGTCAATGTTGATTAGTGCCAAGAATTTATGTTTCTCAGTATGAGGCAAAAAATAAGGGATTTGATTTTTTTGATTCATTTAAGAATACCCGCCTTGAATATTCTAGCACTGGACATTGTGAAACAAAATATTATGTTGGAAAATGACTGTTCAATTGCCCTCTATACTTACCTCTCCCATGCCTGATATGCTTATATCATTAAATTATGTTCACTTTTGGTAAAGAAGTAACATCATTACTAAAGAACTACAGAACTACTTTTAGAACTACAGTTCTAAAGAAGCAATCATATTGGACTTTGAATATTCAAAACGTGCAGTGATATGTGGCTTTTGGTCAGTGAATACAAGGTTTTTTATTATTATAATTTTAAATTTATATTGATCCATTATAATCAACCTGTAGGGTATTTAATCTGAATTGAATCAAAATTGCACAATGTTTTGAATTTTACAAAACACAACTGTATCTGTGCTGCTTTGTGCCATTTTTGTAGTTAATGACAATGACAGCATAATAAATGGGCCAAATGAGGCCTCATTTGGAAAAATGGTTAACAATGTAAATTTCTATATTACATATAATGTAAACTTTCATGGATAATGCAAATTCCCTTAGCTGTATTAGTAAATTAGCTATAATCCAAAATTTAGGAGCAATAAAAATAAAAAATTATATAATTATTGTTGTTATTTTTATTATTGCTAGTAGTAAAAGTAGTAAGTCCTTTAAAAAAAATTAAAAATGCAGAGTAAACTAATAACTTTAACTCACCCTGTTGTTTCGGTCTGTTTCACAAACTTCTTCTTCAGTTAAGCCTTGACGTTTGAGAGCTCTTAAAACAATTGCATTGTTGCTACTGCATGCTTTAAAGACAGAAAGTGGTTCAGGACTAGGCATACTATCGAAACTCTTGAAACTGTCAGTATCAAAGTCTGTATACTCATACCGATCCCCATCGCTATTTTCTTCCCCATAAAGCCAACCTTTGGTCTCAGTATCTGGTGGATAAAATGAATCATCAGATGCAATGCTCCTTGTGTCAGAAAGTTCAGAAAAGTCATCATATTCTTCACACTCTTCCTCCTCACTCAGATCATTTGTGCACTGTTCTATGGAGGGTACAACTGCAAGGAGTTGTGGCAGAGGATCTCCAGTTCCTTGCCATGACAGCTTGTTCTGTCTAAGTTCTTCTTCCAGTCCATTGGTATCCTGTAGCAGGCCATTACCACCTTTGCCATCTTCAGTAAACTGAACCTCTGATTTCCCCTTAGGTGTCCTTGCATCACTGCCTGTATTTGGAGGCCCAGATATAAGCACCATTGATCTAGATGGAAGAATAATAGCTATCACTTACGGTAGTTAATTTTATTTTAATGTCCTAAAATAACAAAATAATTGCATTTCCGCTTTTGTTAGAATTAATGTTGTTTTCTATTAATGCAGCATTTCATTTAAATCTATTTCTCTTGTTGGGTTCAAAAGTCTATTTATTTAAATCATTTGACGAAATAAACATAGCTTCATTTACATCTTTTCTTTTCTTTGAATGGATACATTTTGTCAAGCAGTAACATTTCTGCTTTTGTTGCTCAGAATATACAGCTCAAATTAAAATATATTTTTCACACCTTTATAAAATGGAAGTGTTAGAAGAAGTAAATTACTGTAATCCTGTTGCTATTCTTACAAGTAACATTTTCTCCTGCAAAACAAAAAAGAATATGAATTTCTTTGGGGATAAATTACATTTACATTTAAATTACATTTGTTTAATATTTATATTCAAGAGGCATAATTAAAAGCTAAATAATCACAGTAAGTTCTAAATATCTACTTACTTTAAACACTCGGTCTAACTCGGTCTAACATAAGATGAAAAAGTTATGTCCACATTGCTCACCTTAAAGTGTAGCAAATATCAGGGAATGCACGAAAAAAAAAAGCATGTAACAGTTCTTTTTGCATGCTATCCGAATGGAGGAAAAGACATTTGGAAAAGTCCTGCTACCTAATCCGATCATCATTTCTGAGAAGATTGAGAATCCAGCTTAGCATGTTGACATCAGGGGGACGTTTTAAAAGAGATTTAAATGGGAAATGCGCAGCTGTCAGTGTCAGTTCCTGTAAGGCAGACATATAATCATGTATGCGGGTTGATGAGAATTTCTGCAAGTTTCTGGTGCCTAAACTTTGTTTAAAGAAATGAAGAAGAAAGCCGTAGAATGGGGTACAGATACAACACTCATTTAGACAAGACTACCTAGGAGACAATTTTAAGTAAGTTCTTGACTCTCCTGTGAAGAACACAAGTGAAGTCAATTTAAAAATCATTCTAAATGCTTGTTTCCTACCTTTTTGTAATTTGCATTTTAATTTTCATACCGTATTTATAAACATCAGTCATATGCTTTATTCAATTTGTAATGCAAGTTGTAACAAATTAGTAAAATCATAAGAAGCTATCTTAATAATAAAATATAACAGTACTCTCATCAATGTCACGTTCTGAAAAAAATCACATACATTATTGTATATATTTTATATTTCAGTTCAACAAAAAAAATTATAATTTCATTATCTGTCAGAAATGAGGAAGATCGGATACCTAAGCATCTGCATCATCTAATGCTACTTAAATGCATATAGTGTTCACTATTAATCACCCACTCTCATTTTTTCTCTGCCACCATCATTCAGAAATAATCGGTTCTTAAAATGAACCTGTCGTGAGAGAAATATAAGGTGCTATAGCTGAAAATGCTTGTTTCATGGCTGCTATTTGCTTCAATACTCTAAACCCCTGACCTGGAACAACAGGGCCAGTGAATTAAAATATTGAAACAAAAAGGTTCTCCATGACAGCCAAGAAATAATTTTTTTTGAAGGACAGAACAGGTTTAAAAAAAAACAAAAAACTCTAAGGCCTCCTTCACACTTTACGCTGCATTAATGCACTTGTGTTAATGCAATGCTTTACCATGCATTAAGGTGCCGCGTGTTAGGCAGCCCACTCATTTTTAGTGGGCTGGCAATGCACCTCAATGCAGGGAAAATGGTATATGACCCTTTATTAGGTAATACAGCACACCATATTGCAAAGCATGTGGTTTGTGGTGTGCTGCTATGGGGGTGCTCTACCCGCTACTCTAACAGCGCATTGGGGTGCCATTTAAAATGAATGGCAATGCATCTAATCCCAAAAAAAAACGTTTCCCTAAAGATATAAATGGCCATTGGCAACCTGCAAAATATTTTGCTTTTATCTTTGACCAGTCATTGCTGTCACATTTCCTAGGTCACCAGCTAGGTATTTAACCTTTTCACTGCCACTGATGATGCTATAGCAACTGAGAGTTTGTTTATATTTTTAAATTGCACTGTCAACTGTTTGTGGAATTAATTCAGATAACTGTAAAGCTGCCCGATTACTTCCACATGTACTGTAGCATGCTGCCCCCCGTGTGCCATGTGTCCCAGGCTTACCTGACCTTTCTGGGTGACGGGCACCATCATGTAGGGTGTTAGGATTTAGAGCAGTAGGAGACCAATGAACATTCATGTACGGGCTATAGTGATTGAACCGAAGGGCTCCGGCGGCCAAAGAGCCGAAGGATTAGCCGAAGCTACACCTGGATCCTTCGGCTACTACATGAATAACCCCCTTAGTATTGTTATTCTCCAGCCTCCGTGGCCTGGAAAGAAACTAGTGGACAGGGGCGGACTGACAGTTCGGGCATTTGGGCACTGCCAGAGGGCCCGCAGCCACGGTGGGCCCGTCACTGACCCCCCCCCCCCCCCCCCCTCTTTTACTAATAGCACTACAACAACACATATAGTGTGTGTTCTCCATTGTCCTTTTCCCTTTCCTAACAGTATCCCATGTCAGTGTCCAGCAGCCACGGGGGGCCCCTCCCCGCCCCCCCCCCCCCCGCTGCTCTTTTACTTAATTCCAGCAGGATGTGTCCCCAAGGCCCATCAGACTCTGCTGTTGCTGTATTAACATAGCTGTGTCTCCTCAACAGCCGGTGGGCGGGGCCTATCTCATGCTACTCTTGAGTCCTGACTGACTCCAGCTTCCTAGTTCCAGGGGTATTGCCCTGTCCCTGGCCTTTGAACAGCATGCCCAGATCCAGGTGAGAAGAGCCCCCTGAGATGGTGAAGAGGTGGGTGTCAGGCATGTGGTTATCTTGCCATGCAAGAGTGCCCCTTGTCCTTTGCAGTGGAACCAGTGATTATTAGCACTTATATTATTAGCAGTGATTATTAGCACTGTTAAACCCAGCTATTTTAAGCTATTATTAAACTGACTTTAAAGCAGATTTTCACTTAGAACAACAACAAAAAACAAAACAAGCACATAGAAAACAACAGTTATTTGGTCAGCATATAGATTTCAGAAGTGGACAGGTTGGATTGCAACTTTTCTCCAGTGATAACCCATGTGGCACTGAAACTGATTGATAATCATTAAGATCTGTGCTATGTACAGTTGCTGGGTTTAGTGCATATTTTCTGGTCTATGGTGTGAAGTCTGCCATGCATTTATTCTGGTCTGCGGTCTGCCGTGCATTTATTTTGGTCTATGGTGTTAGGTCTGCAGTACATTTATTCTGGTGTGAGGTCTACTATGCATTTATTCTGGTCTATGGTGTGAGGTCTGCCGTGCATTTATTCTGGTCTGTGCTCTGCCGTGCATTTATTTTGGTCTATGGTGTGAGGTCTGCAGTGCATATATTCTGGTCTATGGTGTGAGGTCTGCCGTGCATTTATTCTGGTGTGCATTCTGCAGTGCATATATTCTGGTCTGCGGTCTGACGTGCATATATTCTGGTGTGAGGTCTGCTATGCATTTATGCTGGTCTATGGTGTGAGTTCTGCTGTGCATTTATGCTGGTCTATGGTGTGAGGTCTGCTTTGCATTTATTCTGTGCATTTTTTCTGGTCTATGGTGTGAGGTCTGCCATGCATTTATTCTGGTCTGCCATGCATTTATTCTGGTCTGCAGTCTGCCATGCATTTATTTTGGTCTGTGTTATTTTGGCCTAAACAGAACACTATGCCCACAATTACCCAATGTTGATCCAGAGGAAGGCAAAAAAAACCTATAAAGCATGGTTCAATTTGGTCCAACAGGGGAAAGAAAATCCTTCCTGATCCCATAAGGCAATTGGATATTCCCTGGATCAACAATCTCTGATGCATAATATACCTATAATAACTCAATATCCAGTGATATTCTGTGCATTTAGGAATACATCCAGATGTTTTTTTAAACAATTAACCGAGCTAGCTAGAACTAGCTCCTGGGGGAGTCTATTCCACATTTTCACAGCTCTAACTGTGAATCCTTTCCATATGTAAAGGTTAAACCTCTTTTCCACCAGACGCAAAGAGTGCCCCCTTGTCCTTTGCAGTGACATTAACGTGAATAAATTGGCACCAATCTCTTTATATGGGCCATTCATGTCCCCCTTTAATATGGGTGATCATGTCCCCCTTTAATCACCTCTTCATGTCCCCCTTTAATATGGGTGATCATGTCCCCCTTTAATCACCTCTTCTCCAGAGAGAACAAATTCAGGTCAGCTAATCTTTCCTCATAGCTGAGCTCCTCCATGCCTCTTATGAGTTTGGTCGTCCTTCGCTGCACTTTCTCCAGTTCCACAACATCCTTTTTGTGAACTGGTGCCCAAAACTGAACTGCCTATTCCAGATGAGGTCTTACTAATGCATTGTACAGGGGCAGTATTATGTCTCTCTCTCTGGAGTCTATACCCCTCTTAATACAAGAAAGTATTTTGCTTGCTTTAGAAACTGCGGCTTGACATTGCATGCTGTTATTGAGTCTATGATCTACCAGAACACCCAGATCTTTCTCCACCATTGACTCCCCCAAACATACTCCCCCCAGAGTGTATGACGCATGCATGTTTTTAGTCCCCAAGTGCAGAACTTAACATTTATCAACATTAAACCTCATTTGCCAAATAGATGCCCAATCACACAGTGCATTCAGATCTGCCTGTAGGTTGGAGACATCCTGTAAGGACTGTATTCCACTACATAAC
This sequence comes from Nanorana parkeri, assembly GCF_000935625.1. Classification (NCBI taxonomy): domain Eukaryota; kingdom Metazoa; phylum Chordata; class Amphibia; order Anura; family Dicroglossidae; genus Nanorana; species Nanorana parkeri. The sequence goes on from NW_017307780.1 coordinate 138,595, forward strand.
CTGGTGTCTACATAACTTATGTGCAAACACAGAAATAGTACTTTTAATCCCCAATTCTATGTAATTTATAAATAGGTTAAACAGTAAGGGGCCCAACACTGAACCTTGGGGAACACCACTAACAACCTCAGACCATTCAGAGTATGAATCATTGATCACCACTCTCTGAATACGGTCTCTAAGCCAGTTTTCTACCCAATTACAGATTGAATACTCTATACCTACTGACCTTAACTCATACATTAGCCGCATGTGGGGAGCTGTGTCAAACGCTTTTGCAAAGTCCAAGTATACTATATTCACCGCCATTCCTCTGTCCAATTTATTACTCACTTCCTCATAAAAAGAAAGTAGATTTGTTTGACAACTTCTGTCTTTTGTGAATCCGTGCCAACTATCGCTTAGGATATTATTTTCAAGCAAAAACAATTGCATGTGATCCTTTATCAAACTTTCAAAGTATTGTGCCAACTATTGAAATTAAACTTACAGGTCTGTAATTACTTGGTAAATACTAAATTACTAGGTAAAATCTGGTGCCTCTTTTGCAGATGTTCGATGAAAGTGTATCGCTCACCCCCGAAGGAGCCGCTGAATGTACCAGGTATTTCTATCCCCCTACACCAATGTAATGCCCAAATGTGGATCCACAGCACACAGCACACCTTTAAAGAGTTTTATAACAGATTTAATGACCACACAAGATAAAAGTATAAAATGAGGCACTTAGTGGCTCACCAATTACATAAAATACAGTCAATGAAAGGCAAAGGCACTCTGACACTCAACAACCGCAGCTATCTACTGCATTCACGGAAGCCTGCAATGTCAGACTGTCTCAGACGTTACCCTTGAGTTAGGTATAGGCAACACTCATAAGTGTTTAAAAGTGTCTGACCCTCTTTAGACTACTGACCAGTAGTAATATCCTAGGCTAGCCAATGTTGGGGCCCATGCTGTATAGCAGATGTGAAAAGTACAAAGTCACATTGGCCAAAGGCCTCTCACCACTCCCAGGGCCACTCCGAAAGGATGATGTCTGTCAGCAGAAGACGAACGTCCCTCTTTCTTTCAGACCGACACTTGTGAAGAAAGTGAAGTCATCTAGGGCCCCACTTCGGGCGCTCAATCGAAATCTTTTTTCGGCTCAGCAAACGAAAATCAGTCTCTCCATTGCACAGAGCCTGTGTGTCCCGGTATGTCAGGGGCAACCACACAGCTCTGATGCTCACAGACTTAACCCACACAAGGTTACACACAGGTCTGTCCTCTTCAGACGGCTCTCCAGACTGAGCGGGCTCAGCAGCTACAGCCCATAGTACCCCTCCTTCCTCTCACACAGCCTCCTGGGAGTTGCAGTTCCAGAGATCCTTCTCACAATGTCTCAGTCCCTGCTCTGAGTCTCTGCCTCAAAGGACACACAGGCAATTAACTATTTGCAGTCAGAAACACAGATCGCTGTAATAGCACATATATACATCTATATGGGGGCTACTAAAGTAACAACAGATGCTTTAATATTGGGCCTTTAGTGTTGGTGGTGCCTTTCCTTCATACCGTACCCAGCTGAGTTACTCTTGACGAGTTAAAAATTCAAATTATATAAAGTAATGATGACTTTGCCCAATCATGGCTTACAGCTAAGTCCTGTCAGGTGCCAGACAAATGTATGTGATGTCACCGCTAGCTCAGCCCAATTGTTTATATTTTGCCGGCATCTGTCAGAATTCCATTGTTCGCAAGCGGATGGGTCGGCGGGTGTCAGATTTTTGTTTTCTTTATTATTTCTATTTCTTTTTTTTTAATTTCGTCAAGTCGTCATCATGAACAACTGGACATAGTGATTGACCTTAGGATTAGGGATGGGCCGAGTGTTCGATTCGAACATGAGTTTGAATCGAACATCGGCAGTTCAAGCGCTCGCCGAACTTTATGGGATGTTCGCAGTTTGTTTCGACCGCGGACATTCCATAACACAAAATGCCCACTGAAGCTCTGATTCGTTAAAGCCTTGCACCTGACCACAGGTCAGGTGCAAGACTTTGCCCAATCAGGGCTCAGCGGAGGAGGAGCCTGAAGGAGAAAGTTCTCTATCAGGTCCCCCCATGCTGATTGACAGCAGGCAGTGGGCAGGTGCAATAGCCAGCTTACTATTGGCTATTGCATTTTACAATATCCAATAGCAGGCTGGGTATGGCTCCCAGCCTGCAATGAAGAGGAAATGCATACACTTGCATTGAGTTCGAGTTCGTACTCGAACATTTCGGCGGTTCTAATGTTCGAATACGAACCGAACACGGGGGTGTTCGGCTCATCCCTACTTAGGATTACGTCGGCCCATCCATTTTTGGGTTTTGGTGTAAGCAGCCTTATCTAGTGTGGGGCTGGGACTTAGCTGTGAGCCATGATTTGGCAAAGTCATCATTACTTTGCACAATCATGGTTCTTAGAGTGCACTGTGCCGTGATTGGGCAAAGTCTTTCACCTGACCTGCGGTCAGGTGCATTACTTTACCCGATCAGGGCATCACAAGGCACTGTGCGGTGCACAGTGCCTTGTGGGGCACTCAGCGGTTGAACAGCCCGCTGAACGCCCTGATAGTTCGTGTGTTTGCCGAACTCACAAACTACCGATGTTTGAGTTGAACTTTTGTTCAACTCGAACATCGAGCCCATCTCTATTCTGTAATTGTGGTACCTAAACTTACAGATTAGTAGGATGCCCTCCCATACTTTAAGGCTGTACCTAAGACACTGCAGACTATTTCATTTTCCTGTATGCTCTTTTAGTGTGTGAATTGAAATACGGGAAGTAGAGACGTAACCACAATTTAGGAAACAAAGATACTATATGTATATATACTGTATATTTGAAATCGCGACTTTTTATTACATGAATAACACTGATGTTTTTCTAGAAAAAGATCGTTCTAAGGATATTTCAATCTAATCAATGTGGTGATGTATAATTCCTAAGAACAAATGGTACAGTGTATTATAAATATATTAAATTTTTAATTCAAGTGGAACATAGAAAAAACATGTGGTATTAATAATATGAGCTCATTAGGATTTGGTACCAACAAAAGTGCACTTATAAATTAACCATAAAGGCCTAAAAATGTAAAGAAATTGTTTTGAATAAGTAATCTTTCTTGATGACCATTTGTGATGTGTCTAATCACTGGCTTATTCCTAGGAAAGGAACATGGTGATGTCCCAGCGAGACAACTAAATTGTATTTATTCTTTCAGGATTGAACTAAAATTGTATTAATATTCTTGTTTGAATATTTTCTATTATTTTGTAGGACTAAAGAAGAAGAAGATTACAACGATTAGATATATTATTTATTTTTAAGGAAGTGGGAGATATTAAGACAACTAGTGGAAAGCCCATTAAGCATGCTGAATTGATTAAAAAAAAAAGGTCCTTGAGACACCTTGGTTCCCTGATGGGATGGCAATCATAAAATGTGTAGTACGTACAAAAAATATGGATGAAACTTAAGTTGGGCATAAGAAGGAAGATGCAGTTGTGAAACTAGCAGCACATGGTATTGAATCCACAGAAATCTTTGTGGTGCCCTCATAACCAGGGAATACAGATCAAGAAGATTTAAGGGTTTTAAAGTACTTGCAATTACAGGGTGGAGCGATCAGGGATGATGGACTTTGGGCCCATGAAGATGGTCAGTTTTGTACACCTCTTATGCTGTATTTTTATCTAACTAAGGCATCACACGACCAATTTCATCTGTCCAAAGCAACAATAGACTCTACAGTCGCCTTTCACTATGTAGCCCCAAGGTTTACTACTGTTGCTCAACTATTATGTCAAGGGCGTGAAGCATGTCAGGTACACAATCCAGGAAAAGCTTCTGAAAATGTCAACCAAATATCTGTTCAAAGTCCTGTTCCTGTTTTAAAGGTTGCAAATTGAATTTGTGGGTATATGCTCTTACCCCTTTATGTTGAAATCTTAGACACACCTTCCCTGAGGTAAAAAAAAAAAAAGAAGCTGTGCCCTTCCCTTTTTTAAGAGACTGGTAGGCCCCTGAGACTGGTAGGCCCCTGTTCTTTCCATAGGAAGTTAAATTGATGTATTGTTATGTACAAGTGTCCCATAGACAGCTCACTAAGTTGCATGCCCAAGTTTTCTCTATTTCAGATCTCAATTCTGATGTTGAATCACGCTCCTTGCAGTCTTGTAACTGGATGATGATTAAAAAGGTTTCAAATGAAAGGATTTGAATCAAGATTTAATGGTCCCTTTCAAGTGTTACTAACCATGCTTACCTTGGTAAAATTAACCACTTGCCGTCTGCCCGTTGTAAAAAAACGCACGGACGGCACTGCAGCATTGGCGGGTTGCCATCTCCAGACGACATTTTTTTTCTGCTTGCGCGCGCCCCCTAGCGGGCACGCACGGGCAGAAAAGACCCGACCATTGCACACACCCGTGACCGGGTGTTTCACATATAGGCGATCAGCGGCTCCATAGCCCGCCGATTGTCTATATGTGCTCGTTCGCATCCAGGGAAGGGGGTTTAACACCGCGGATGTCAACTGGTTAAAAGAGAAAATCTCTTGAGCATATGTTTTATATAGTAAAAAAGTTTTAACTATCATGTATATTTTTCCTACTTCCATGCCTAGTATATACCTGTTTTAATTAGTAAGGATTAGGGATGGTCTCGATGTTTGAGTTGAAGAATAGTACGACTCGAACATCGGTAGTATATGTGTTCGGCGAACACACAAACTATCTGGGCGTTCGGTGGGCTATTCACCGCACAGTGCCTTATATAGCCCTGATTGGGTAAAGCAATGCACCTGACCGCAGGTCAGATGCAAGACTTTGCCCAATCACGGCACAGTGCACTGTAAGAGCCATGATTGGACAAAGCTAAGTCCTGTCAGGTGGCGGACAAATATAAACAGATGGGTGGAGCTCGTGTGATATCACTGGTGGCGGGAGTTTGTCTTGAGCAAACGGGTTCGGCGGGCGTCAGGTTTTTTTTTTCTTTATTATTTCTATTTATTTTCATAGTGATTGACCTTAGGATTATGTCTGTGGATCAATTTTTTTAAAATAAAAGACTTGTCAAAAACATCTTTTTTTTTTTTTCAATGAAAGGATTTTTTCGAAAGTGTGGCGTCTTTTTCACAATTATAATTTAACCCTTTAGTGAATGGGTAGGGGTATAAGCACCCCTTTCTCATTCACAAGTGGGGGCGCATCTGGGTGCCCCTTAATTAAAGGGGGGCATGGGGACAAGGTGCTTTTCCAGGGGCGACCCTGGAAAAGCACTCTCCAAGTGCCGAGGGCATGTGGCCTGGACCCCATGTTTTTTTCTCCCTATTTTGGGGGGTGGGGTAGCCCGTACTATTCCTACCAGACCTTAAGGGCCTGGTATGACTTTGAGGGGAAACCCCACGTGCTTTTTTTTTTAAAAATAGAGTCCCTCCTAAAATTCCTACCAGACCTTAAGGGTCTAGTATGACTTTTGGGGGAAACCCCACGCTTTTTTTTCTATTTAAATGGGGTTCCTCCTAACATTCCTACCAGACCTAAAGGGTCTGGTATTGTTTGGGAGGGGAAACTGTACGTTTTTTTTTCCTTATAAATGTCATTTTTGATACAGCAGGTCCTATACATCGTACAGATGTACCACTTTACAAGCAGTTTAAGGGGACCCCAGTCATGGTATTTAAAGGAATTTTTAATTTTTATTGTTTCACTTTAAGCAATGTTAAAATCACTGCTCCTTTAAAAACTGTATTTTTAAAAGTTTTTTTTTCATTGATACATGTCCCCCAGGACAGTACCGGAATCCCCATAACCTTTTTATGGCCATTAACTCGCATATAAGCCTTCAAAATGGGGTCAATTGATTTTCTGAGTTCTGGTCCCATAGACATGCATTGAGTTCGACTTCAAATTCAAACTTTTCCCATGTTCGAAAGTTCAAATACGAACCGAACACGGGGGTGTTCGGCTCATCACTTTTCTCTAACAGCCTTTTCTGATCTCCATGTTTCACGCTCATGGGCTTCCGTACCCTCTACAAAAGGTACAGTCAAACACTTTGCATATTTTCTGATGCTTCTGTCAAAGCAATAGCAGATGTTGCCTACTTAAAAACTGTAGATGTTACAACACAATGCCACATTGGATTTCTCATGGGCAAAGCAAAACTAGCTCCACACCTAGAGCACACTATCCCTAGACTAGAACTTTGTGCTACAGTATTAGCTGTTGAGCTAACAGAACTTATTACCTCAGAAATGGGCATTGACCTCAAAGATGTGGAGTTCTACACTGACAGCAAGGTAGTTTCAGACTACATCTACAATGAGACCAGGTAGTTCTATACTCAGAAAAGCAACAAAGTGCTAAGGATCAGACGATCCAACTGCCCAAGTCAATGGCACCGTGTTCTCATGGCTCTTAGTCCTGTAGACCACACTACAAGAGCTGTAGACAAGAACTTGTCGAACTCCTTACCGGAAATCCCAATGATAGGGATGGGTGCTGAAATGACTGCGAGTTTGGTTGAGAATTATGTCACCAGCACACTGAAAATCCTTTCTATTATAAAGTTTTATTGAACAGTTCATTTTATTGAACAGTTTGTCAATAGAACAGTTTGTCCCTCCATCAGTCGATTTTGAGCCTGATGAAGGGACCCTGCGAGGTCCTGAAAGTGCTTGTTTTTCTATTGACAAACTGTTCAATAAAATGAACAATTGATAATCCTAAAAGGATTTTCGGTGTGCTGGTGACATTCTTCTCAACCACTCTACAAGAGCAGTTGCAAGTTCTAAAAACACAACATGGTCTACAATGCCTGCTCTCTTGCACAAAACAGGACAGACTGTTCCCCAGAGTGACACATTTGAGCTAGTGGACACAGAGTCAGGTGCTGGGGTCCGACCTGGGATATCCACACTTCAAGAAGTGAAGTCAGACAGTCAATTCAAATCTCAAAGATTATAAAAGACGTTCAACCTGGAATTATTTCCTTCAAGTTATCGCCTTCCTCGCTCACATCAAAGGTAACTTACAGGAAGTCAGCAACCACCTCAAAGTGACAATGCTGTACCTTGGACCAGTTGAAAACTATTGCATGGTCAACTAATGTACATGTTGCAAAATAAAGTCCAAAGCACCATACCAATGTTTTGGAACTTCAGATTCCTTCATTACTTTCTTCATCCTTTAACAAAATGATCTGGGTCAATAGATTGCCTTCTTAAGGTTACAGTCACAACTGCTAAAACGCTGAGCTTTATGTGCAAGCTAGTGTCTGAGTGTAGTGCCATTTAGTGTGCTATGGAAATTTGCACCATGTCTGCATTTTTTTTTTTTTGCATCGCACGTCACACCCATGATGCCTGTGTGTACAAGAAGGTCCTGGAGCAAAAGACAGAAAAGAATAGGCGAAAGGACACATGACAGGGCAGACAGGGCATCACGATAGAAAGGGTTAGGAAAAAGGGGGTTGTACAAGGGGTGGTCTCTTACCTTGGTTTGGCCAATTAGGTGTGTCAGGAGGAGTCTCCCTGGTGGTCTGAGAAGGGGCAGAGGGTCAGCCAGCAGTTCAGGGTTGCCACACGGTGAGATCAGTTCTCTGGTCTGCATCCCCTTTGAATTTAAAGAAAATGGCTGATTTAGCAGGCCTATTTCAACAATTGAAAGCTGCAGCAGATGTTAATGGATCTGCTTGGCTTCAAGACCAAATTTCAAACTTATTATCAGACCCCTAACCTACTCAGGTGATGCAGGTACCACGTGCTAGGAGGTCTAGGCCTCCTGAGCGCTATTCCCCTGCCCGTCCTACTGTTTCGGGTGCTCGGCGCCATGTTAGGAGCCCCTCTAGGGACCCTCCAGGTCCTCCGGCCAAACGTGCATCCGCTTCTGCACCAACGGTCCATAGGCCTGGGAGGAATCCTCGGCCTCGGCGGAGCCCCAGGGAGAGAGTGCCTGCCCGACGTCCTCCTTATCCCTCCTCCCACCTTCCTGCTAATCAGGGCCCTCCGGCCGCCTCACCTGGCGATGCTCCGGTCGGGGAGGCGGCTCAGCGCGGGATACGATCCGCTGTCTCCTGCTGCGCCCGGCGGCCCATTCATCTCACCTGTCGGCTTCCCTCCAGGGCTGCCTGTGGCAGTGCCTGACCCTCTGGTGGCCCAGCGTTGTGGGCGCCGTGGGGGAAAAGGGAAGGCCTCGGCAAGGCCCTCGCAGGCCCGAAATCTCGGAGATGACGTCACCGCCATGCCAGGGACGGCGGCTCCTCCCTGCTAGTTCCCTTCCAGGGCTGGCTTCGGTGATGCTTGACCCCGCAATGGCTCAACGGAGCGGGCTCCGCACAGGACACCTATTCACATCGGCGGGGCCCTCGCAGTCCAGGGGATCTTTTTCTGGTGTGCCCGATCAAGACCCAAGATCGGAAGGGGAGGTGTCGGCCTCTGAAGACGATGCCCCGGAAGATGACTGCAAGGTGTTCCTGCCACTCCCTCAGTTACGCCGGTCGAGGCATGGTTGCCGCGGGCGACGGTTTCAGCGGGAATTTCACCTGCGGTCGTAGCTCCGACCACCCTTTGTTCAGATGGGGTCCCTGTCTCGCAAGAGACGGCGAGGGATCCCGCCGGGGAAAATGCAGGTAAGTCCACTGAAAAAGTGCCAGATGATGTTCGCCTGGCTGATTCCGCCCGGTGCGAAGTTTATGTGTGCTTCGAGGGCCCCTTGGGTTCCCATTTAAAAACAGAACTTAGGGAAAAAATATGGAAAAGGGAATATGTGGACATATACTCCTTACTGCCGCTAGAAAAATTTAATTTGGACAGGGTAAAGCTGGACGAAAGTAAGAAAGAGGACGAGGAAAAACGTCGTTATAGTCTCATTCCTCGCACTTTTTCTAACTGGTTGCAGGCTTTTGCCATTTTGGCTAGCGTTATTGGGGAAAAGGAACCGGAACATTGCTCTGCCTTGTTTCGCTATAGGTGAAGCTCATAGAGTGTACGGGGGAACAGCTTGGCTTCGTTATGACGAACAGTTTCGTCAGCGCAAAGCTATTAGACCGTCTATTCGTTGGGATCATAAGGACATTAGCCTCTGGATGAAGCTAATGACCTCGGCTCGAGTGCCCGCCCCCTTTTTTCACGGGGCGGCCGGTGGTCCTGCCAACACAGGACAACCGGCCGCCAGGCGTAAGGGTTTCTGCTGGCAATACAACGAGGGAACCTGCAGGTTTGGAAGCGGTTGCCGCTTCAAACATGAGTGTTCCGGATGCGGGGGTAGTCACTCCCTCTCCAGGTGTTTTAAGCAGGGAAGGGGGCATGCCGGCGAGGCTTCTGGTAAGAGGGACGACTCCGGTGAGGGTGGAAAGGATGCGTTCCTTTATAAATAGATATCCTGACCGGGTGGCGGCTTCACTTTTGGAGTCAGGTTTTACCGACGGTTTTCGAATTCCCAGTTCAATGACCGTAATACCTCCATTCTCAAAAAATTTACCATCTGCTCTTCAGTATCCCACCGTGGTTTCCCAGAAGTTGGCGAAGGAGGTCAGTTTAGGGCGCATGGAGGGCCCCTTTTCTTCCGCACCATTGACTGATCTGGTGGTCTCTCCTCTCGGGGTGGTGCCGAAGAAGGAACCTCACAAATTTTTTTTGATCCATCATTTGTACCATCCATAGGGGGTTCAGTGAATGATGCGATCGACCCCGCGGTTTGTGCAGTATCCTATACCTCGTTTGATGCCGCGGTAGCATGGGTCCGTCGGTATGGAAAATGTTCCCTTCTTGCAAAGTCTGACATCGAGTCGGCGTTCAGGCTACTGCCTGTCCATCCTGATAGTTTCTCTCTGCTGGGTTGCCATTGGCAGGGATCCTATTTTGTGGACAAGTGTTTGCCTATGGGATGCTCAATCTCCTGTGCTTTATTCGAAGCTTTCAGTTCATTTTTGCAATGGGTGGTTAGGGAGGTTTTGGGGATCAATTCGGTTATTCACTAAATAGGCGAAAGGACACATGACAGGGCAGACAGGGCTTCACGATAGAAAGGGTTAGGTAAAAGGGGGGGTGTACAAGGGGTGGTCTCTTACCTTGGTTTGGCCAATTAGGTGTGTCAGGAGGAGTCTCCCTGGTGGTCTGAGAAGGGGCGGAGGGTCAGCCAGCAGTTCAGGTTTGCCACACGGTGAGATTAGTTCCCACCCTCCCTCCCTTGTCTCATTTGTTGTTGAGGTCACGTTATGTGTGGTGCTGGGTGGTGTCGTCTGTTACGGCGACTTATGTCGGGCTGGTCATGACTCCAGTTGGGTGCGTCCGAGGTACGCAGTCCTGGGAGCTTGCAGGTCCCGCAGGAGTTAGGTAAAATGACTAAGGGTAGGAGCTCTCTGAGGTTTATGTACTATGTTGCCCCTGAGTCGGTGAGTTGCGGCTAGGGGCCAGTTGGTTAAGTGGTATGCAGAGCTCTATGGTAGGAGACCAAGGGTGTCTTCACAGACCTCAGCCACATTGATAGGAATACATTGTATTTAAACTGTTATGGTTGAATGTTTTATATTCAATTTGTTATAAAGTTAATATATTTAAATAAACGGCTACTACAGCCATTTTATATCCAACTTGGTGTGGTCTATTATTGGGTATGGGTATTTATAATGGGATAGGGCTGTAGCAAGCCATGTTAAGAATATAGCTTATGTCTTACCCTGTCATGGCCTTAAACAGAAAAGGCAGTCAATTACACTAAATCAAACAGTCCAGTACAGTGGGTGTATATTATTAGTGATACTGTATACAGGATTAAACTTGCATTATGGCCTCCAAAATGCAAGTCAGCATGGCTGCTTGTAGACTCTTCAAGGGGCACATGCAATAGGGTAAAAAAATGCAGAAGCACACTTGTCTCACTATAACAGAAGTGCCGGAACAAGGACTTTATGACAGGATCACTAACGATATTAGTGAATGGGTTTAGATCTACTTTAAGGGATAATATTAGTAGACATGCGTTGCAGAAGACATATAGAGGAGCTGGAAGTTTCACACCCCAGGTTTCAAATGCAAGAAAAAAAAAAAAGGAGCATTTTACCACAGTAAAATTCACCCGGACAGTTCGGGTTTTGAATGCCGTGTCCGGGTTTCATGGCATCAGAAACCCGGACACATGATGTCAGGCAGACGGGGACAACCAAAATTAAGATAGGGGCTACTGGCCCCCCACTGAAAACAGTTTCAACTGTGATATTTACATATGAATGGGCGGCGTTATGTACATATGAATAAGCCACTAATCATTCTCCCCAAAAAATGTCCACGCGTCGCTAGAGTCTTGGTGTTTGGCTTGAAGAAAAGGTGGCAACCCTATTCTTTATACAAAGCACCAAATGCTAAATTTCTCTAAAAAGCTGTATAAACTGTATAAAGCCTTGGTTCTCAACTACTGGGTCATAAAAAAAAAAAACAAAGTGGTTCACGACCCCGTGTTCAGTGGGTCACCACATGACTTCCAGTTTTCTGGGTGAGAGACTCCTCAGCATCCCCCTAGAGCAGCACCGTCAGTTCTCACGCCGAGCAGCCATTCAAAATATGTTTTCTGGGCCTGCGTGTCAGCTTGATGTGGGGTGGGTTGGAAGTATGGCCATAAGGGAGCTCCATCCATATGTACATTGCTTACAGCTTCCACATGTGCCTTGTAGAGATGCCTGGACTGACGTCACATTCTGACTCCCAGCACCTCCACAGGGCGTGCAAGGCAGCTGTAGAAACAATGCACATTATGGATGGAGCTCTGTCACAGCACAGCAGCCCCCACTGGACACCAGGCTGAGGATCCACTCCAGTTCTCATAAGGTAGGGAGACTGGTTAGATGTTAAAAAAAAGTAAAAAACACTTTTTTTTTTCTTGGGGTGTATATGAGAATGTGTTAGTGTGGGAGATTGTGTCTGTGGTTTTGTGTGCCTGTCAGTGTTTTCGAGGGTCCGTTCACACTAGTACAGTGTGTTAATCGCACAGTCCCATGCGATTAATGCACTGTACCACGCAATTGCATCCACTGCGCATTCTGGTGTGGAAGGTGTGTGGCTTTGCCATTAATTTGAATGACACCCCAAACACACATCCCACCCACAGTCTGATTGTCTGCACCTAAACTTCTGGTAATGCAATGCCATGCATTCCATTGCAGTGCAACTTGGATCACAACCTAATGATCAAAGACAAATGTGGGTCCTGTGGTTACGCAGGTTGAGAACCTCTGGTATAAAGTATGTATAGATAAACCAATATTATTAGATTGTTAAATATGTGTGTGTGTGTGTCTCTCTCTTTCTCGCACTCTCTGTCTCTGCTGACACCATCCTCAAATACCCCTTCTTGGTGGTTAATTTCTCACTGCTTCATAAGGTACCCACAGCCTACAAAGTAGTAATACATATCCCTATCCAGGAACTTTCTCTGGACTCCCCCCACCTCTTCCTCTAGCTTGAGCTGGTTGCACAATGTCCACCAGAGAGGGCATCAGCGTTCTGAAGCAGGCTTCCAGGTCTATACTCCACCACAAGTGTAAATACTGGATTGGCTGCAGTCACTGTTTGGCCAACAATTTATAGCCCCACTCCTTGAACAAAAGTTAATTTAAAAATCAACTTTTGTCGAATAGAGTAGTGCCAGCAGGGCCACACACGGCTTGAATTTCTGCCAAGTCAGCTGGACATAGCTGAAATTGCCAGCTTTAGTCATCAGAGATATAAGAAGCCAGTGAGTAGCTTAGCACTCCATTCTACATCACTTCTGGATGCACTGCCCCTTAAATGTACACTGCCATTGGCAAATATGACAAATATAAAACAGTTCATATTTACCCAGCACTAAGCTTATTTCCAATGCCTGCATACATATCTTAACAAAAGTACATTTGATATAATTAACAGCTTTATTTAGCCATGTTTAATTGACAAGTTAACCTCAGTTTCTCCTTGGTAATACAAAATTGAACAGAAAAATACTTTTTTTTTAATCATATTTTCGTTACAGTGATATAATGTATGCACATCAAAGTCTGATGAAGCAGCTGTAAGGCTGTGAAATGCCTTATTATATACAACACTACACCAAAACTCTTCTCTCTACCTTCACACGATGAATACTTAGTTCCATCAGCCTATAGGAAATGTCCTCACATGCCGGACTTTGTACACCTTGACAATTTGATTGTAGTGTTCTGTGCTTCAATGTATTCTGTTGATTCAAATGGAGCATCATTTTTACTATGTTATCTGTTTTTATGGACTGATGATTTAACATGAAGTAAATAAATGTTGAAAATGTTATACATGCTGATGGTTCCTATTATAATACATCTTAAAAGTCAGTTTTTGTACTGTTGGTGTAGTTTAAGTATCTCTTAGACCAGGATGTGGTGTATGTTGCTTTTTCCTTTTTGCTGTGCTTCCCATTCAACACTCTTCTTCCAAACTTCCCTCCACTACCACTAAGCAGCACCGATATATTTGTAAGGTGGACAGGCTCAGCTGTTACTAGCAGTGGTACACCATGCACAAGACAGGACAGGACAGAGGACAGTTCAAGCAGGTTTGTCCTGCACTTTTATTCAGCAAGACGGCAAACAAATAAGAGTTTCATAGCAGGTAAGCTTTGTACAGCCCAAAGTAGAAAACAAACAATACACTAACTAAGCTCATGTCAGTACCTGATTACCCCTTCCCGACTGATGACGGCATTATACCGTCATGATAGTTCAGTGAATTAACGACTGGTGACGGGATCATCCTGTCATGTAGTGCAATGAGTGCTGGTCCGTGGAGGGACCAGCATTCATTGAGTTAATGCTGTTGATGGGTCCCTCGGGGTCCGAGGCAGACCCTCAACAGCAAATTAGGTGGTCACAGCACTTTAACCACAGAGATAGCTGATCGCTGTGATCACAGAGCCGTGACAGCCACAAAGCCAGCAGCAGCTGTGTTGTACAGCTGCGAACCAAAGGGATACAAAGTATCCCTGAGGAGAATACAGTATTCTCTTCAGATATACTAAGTATCAAAGCCCCTGTAAATAAAAAAAGAATTCCTTATTTTAAAAATGAAAAATAAAGTTTTTAAATATTTTTTAAATTAAAAAAAGGAAAAAGTTTTAAAAAGTCAAAAAAGTTTAAAAAATACATTTAATAAAATAATTATAAGAAAATATAGTGCTGAGGAAGCTATTAAAGATAGGAGACGAACATACCACATTCTAAAATTGTTCCAAACTAAAATTATATTTCACTATTTTGAGATCTATAACTCCCAAAATAAACTAAAATCCCAGACAGATGATGTACCCTATAAATCAGGAAAAATAAAATAATTTATTATGAATTACTTTCTGTTAGCTACACTTATTATGTTCACATTATTATTGCCAAAACTGTGAAAATTTGGGTTTTTAAAAACAATTTGCATTTTTTTAAATAAAAAAAATAAGGATTTTTGCCATTTTCACCAGTGTGGCCTCGCTCAGGATGGCCCCTAATGCTTTTTCCCATCTCATTTTATACTTCTTTTTATTTTCCTGTAGTGAGTGTCTATTTTTTCTTTCTCCTCTTTTCTGATTTCTTATCGCTTTTTTCTTTGGATGTGTTTCTAGGTTGGTTTGTTACCTTTCTAGCATGTGCATTTTGGTCCCAAGGAGGGTTTTTTTTTTCTCTTCCATTTTCTATTTTGATTTGTAGGATGTGTATAGCCAATTGGTCCTTTCATTTGCACTAAATAGATGTTGGCCTTTTGTGATACTATACTTCTTTAATTAATATTTTATGCTTGATGCTGCATCTCATTTTCCTGGCTCCTCATGTCAGCCTACGATGGGTAAAAGTCTGCTCCGCCCTCTTGGCCCCTCCACAGGACCGCCCTAATAGCTCATAAAAGGAGTCCCCCCTCTAGTGCCCGGTGTTCATTTTCTGTCCACACTCCTGCAATCCGGGTGTGCGCCCGGCTACCACGTCACCTCTTGCTCCCCCCTGTTCAGGACGGAGCGATGCACAATGGTGAGCGGCTCCACCCCTGGCGTCTGACATCATCCCTAGCGCACCCTATGTGTTCCTGTGAGTGGGTCGGATGAGGGGGTGCAGACGGTGGCGGCTTTCTGTGGAGAGCGTTGCGAGGAGGGGCAGACTAGCGTCCCGGTCGCCTAGCAATGGGCGGCCCAGGTTATTTAAACCTTCAGGGCAGGCAGATTTCCGGTTCCTGGTGGTGTGGAATCTTAGAGTGGCAGCTCTGCAGGTGAGGACATGCTTTCTATCTCTCTCTCTCTTAGTTAGAAGGTGCATGTAGGTCATATATACTTTTTGAAAAAGTTTTTAGATTCTGGACGTTTTGTTGCTTGTTCCTCCCTCTGCACTATTTTGATGGGTCCCTTTGGCTATTTGCAGGGGAAAGAGCCCGCAGAAAGACCCTGTGATATATTTGGAGGGAACGTGTAGCCCTGAGGATTCTCATAGTCATACTAGCAAGCGGTTTTCTAAGAAGCATAACTAAAAGAGACATCACTGCTCTCGGGATTCACTCAGAAAGAAGGATCATGCTGGCTTCCATGGGAGCTCACTGCTGCTGGGTCTATCTTACAGTGCGTCACCCGCACAACTCTGCTGGGCAAAGGTGATGCCTAATAAGTTGATTTGCAAAGACTTTCCTTAAAGAGGTGGCTATAATACAGGCTGTTTCCCAAGGCATGCAGGAACTTGGTGTAAGGAAAAGATGGCGACCGCGCATGTGCGAAAACTTGCATTCCCAACGACCGGAAAACACTCGCTAGTGCGCAGGCGCGCACAACCGTAAGTGTGCGGGAAATCGCGCAAACGTCCGTCAAACAGAAAGTGACATCTCACCTTAATTAATGGCCCTATATAAACGGACCTGCCTGTTGCCTCAGTGCTGATGGTCTTCAGCTTGTTCCCTGAATCTGCTACCTGTGGATTGCCTGTTACCTTGTTCTTTGACCTGGATCTGGATTGTTTGACTTCCTCTCTGCCTGCCCTTTGACCTCGGCCTGTTTCCTGGACTTCCTCTTGCCTGTCGCTTTTGTACCTTGCTGCCCGGCTGGTTCTGACCTCAGTTTCCTCAACCACGGTCCTGCCTCACGATTCTACCACCACGCTGACCGCCCGGTCTTGACCTCAGCTAAATTGACTACTCTACTCCTGGACATCTCTAGCACGGTGCCCAGTCTCTTTTTTGGCACTTGTCTCTGTCCTCCCACACTCTGTCTCCACCTCCAGGGGTTGCAGGACGTGAAACTTCACACAGTCCCAGCAGGTGGCTATGCTTTATCTTCTGAAGAAGTAGCCAGTGATTTCGAGGACTTGGCTTATACTTTTGATTTCACCAAAGTGCCTATGTTTGTGGAGGCGGTAAAGCAGGCTATTGTACGGGAAGAACAGTCTTCATCTCCTCCAAAGAAAATAAGAAAGTATTTTCCGGAGATAAAGAGGGACTTACCATGTTTCCCCTTTATGTTTGAGATCAGAGAGTTAATTGGGGATGAATGGGCGAGAGCTGACAAGAAGCAAAATTTCTCTAATAGGATGGCGAAGCTTTATCCTTTTCGGGCAAGTGAGATTGATGTATTAGAGTCCATACCTAAAGTGGATGCAGCCTTACAAAGGCTAGCCCCGCATATTACCTTGCCCCTAGAAGACCCAGTTTCCTTCCGAGACCCAATGAACCGGTAGTTTGAGTCAGATCTCCCTGACTTCGGTTTCTTGTGCTTTATGGGACTGGGGTGTCTTGTTTAGAGGAGGGTTACCATTAGGAGATGGTAATAGATTTGTCATTCCTATTTGACAACCTTAGAATGGCTGCAGATTTTGTTGCATAAGCAGCAGTGGACCAAGTCAAGCTAGATGCCCGGGCCATATTACATACTGTAACGGCATGGAGGGCCCTGTGGTTAAGGCAGTGGTCAGCAGATTTGGCTTTGAAGCAAAGCCTTTGCCCAATCTCCTTCTCAGGAAAACTCCTCTTCCACAAGTCCCTAGAAGATGCTTTTAAGCGAGTGCCAGGTGACAAATCGGGGTTGATGCCTCAGTACAGGAGGAGGCAGCGCCAATCCTTCAGATCTTCGAGATTTGCTTGAGAAAGGTACAAGGGGGCTAGATCCTACAGACTGGGTAAGGATTTTTTCGCCCTTCCTGGGGGTCGGGTCATAGCAGTAGCGTAACCAGAGTTATGGGCGCCCGGGGCAGAACATTTTTTTCCCCCCCCCCCCATATTATATAAACATCCACTAGAACTGTACCCCCCACCCCCACACATATATATCAGCTAAGGAACTACAAGTCCAAGCATGCCATCATTGTCCCTGTACACGGGGGGTGTGTCCCCCACACACACACATATCACCCAGGGAACGGCAATATCTGGTTATCATAGTTTCTTCTAAAAGTCAACGAGATGAAAGGCCTCAGGTGGCCCCTAACAACTTGACAAGGCCTTCTGAGATTTTGCTTTGATTTTGCCATCGTTCCCGTGCCGGCAGCAGAGAGGGGTCTGGGAGTCTATTCTCTTATAATTCTGGTGAAGAAGGCTTCCAGGAAGTTCCGTCCAGTGTTAGACCTGAAGTTTCTAAAACACCTTTGTGAAAGCCTCCCCATTCAGAATGGAATCTCTGGAGACCAGTCTATCCCTGGTCAGACCGGGTCACTGGATGGCCTCCATAGATCTGGCACATGCCTATCTGCATGTACCGATATTCCAAGGTCATCAACGTTTCCTCCATTTTGCAGTGGGCTCTGGACATTTCAAATTTCAGTCTTCCTTTTGGCCTGTCGACGGCCCCAAGAACGTTCTCCAAGGTTTTGTCCACACAGATAGTGCTCCTTTGGATGAAGGGACTCCGGGTTTATTACTATTTAGATGATCTTCTACTCCTCCAAAGCTCAGGTGGTGCCTTGGGCAAGATGGCACAAGAGACGGTTTCAATTCAGTTTTCTAAATTAGTGGAACCGCAGGTCCCTTACTCAACAGATTCCTCTTGTGGTTCGCCGGTCTCTAGCCTGGTGGACAGTAACATCCAACCTTTCCCCTGACAGGCCCCTAAGAGAGGTGGACTGGATCATTGTCATGACAGATGCCAGCAACAGGGGCTGGGGGCCGTATGTGGACAGCACACAGTGCAGGCACGTTGGTTGGGGTAGGTTCTTGCGAGTTACAACAAAACCTATGTGATATATAATATATTAGGGTTGCACAGATACCAAGTACAGTACTCGGTACAAGTACGAGTACATGTACCAATACTTTGAGGCTCCAAGACTACACTAGAGAAAAATTCAAAAATTAGGAGGCCGCTGTCATATGTAAGGAGCACGCGGAGTTCCCGGGATTTGTACATCTCTGTTTTAATGTACGATTTTGTTTTTATAAATATAAATAAAGGGATGCACAGATACCAGTTTTGCGAGTACGAGTACTGGTACTTGCCGAGTACTTACAAGTACGAGTACTGATACATTTTTGTTTATGGTCATGTGACAGTTTTTCTAAAACAATACAGACCAATGATTTCAGGACAGTGGTGGAGTGCCAGAGCTAAGTCCCAGCTGCAACCGCTGCAACCCTGGTAGTTCTCATGAAAATGGCAAGTATCGGCACTGGTACTGGAAAAGTAATATACCAATAAGATATAAATCAAGGTAATTTTTTTGAAGATTTATTCTTCTGTGATTTCGTAACTTCATTTAAACCGTTCAGGTGAAGAGTTTTCAATGTAAATATATCCAGATGGATTTTTGTGATTTCAGTCTATTATATCTATCATACCTATAATCATGGAATTATTTGTTCGATGGGTGTCACTTTGAGGGGGTAGTCAGATTTTTCATGAAGTGTTTTGATACCCCCGTGTTTCAAGAATCCTTTCTTTTTGTTTCCCCTATGCTATACGATTCAGTCCCTGAGGAGGAGGATCCCTTTCCCAAACTCTGGCTCCTTGTGCTAGATATTTGGGCAGAGGCACTTGAGAGCCTAGTGGCACCCACCATTGTGCCCTACCAGAAAAAGAACACGGCGCAGGAGATGGTAATGACTTACCTGTCAGCCCCCAATGCACCCCACAATCAATACCCTCGATTTCTGGCAGTGGAAAAGTGAGGTGTGGCCTGCCCTCTCTGAAGTTGCAAAAGAGCTGATGTCCTGCCCACCGACCACTGTCTAGAGTAAACGGGTGTTTCCTGTCACAGGAAACATCCTTTCATCCCAGCGTTCCCAGTTGCCCCCACACCTAATGGAACAGTTGGATCAACTTGGTGTACCCAGCCCTCACTATAGACATAGATTAAACACCTTCTACATAAAAAAAAAAAAAAAAACGTTGATAATAAACCTTATAAACAAGTTACATGTCTTCCCTTATGGTTTGTTAGATCTTTTTTTTCGAGGTCTAATGACCCTCCCTGCAAAAAACAAAGCAAAACAAATTAAAAAAAAAAAACTGCATGCCTTTAAAAAAATAAAAAAACAAAAAAAAGGTTGTTTAATGTTTCTTCTGCGTTCTTGTTTTTATGTTCGTTGGAGCTCCCTGGGCTTATTAAAAAAAAAAGAAACACCTCCAGAAATCTAATTTTGTTGGCGGTCTGTTTTTATTCATACAGTTCGTGGGTATGTTAGGCCTGCTCCAAGATCCCAACAAATCCTGCCTTCCTCCGTGCCTCACTATTTACCTACAAAATTCTTCTTTTTAAAAAAAAAAGCCAATGAAACCGAAGACCATAAAAGCCACCTGCAAAGGTTGTTGGTTCTCTGTTGCACGTTTATCAGTTCCTCTGGTTCAGTTTGAGACTGTCCAATGCTGCCGACAAATCCGGCCTGCCTGCTAGGGTTGCCACCTTTTCTTCCATCGAAACCCGAACACTCTAGCGACACACAGAAATTTTCTTGGAAGAATGAGTTGTGCCTTTTTCATATGTAAATAGCGCCACCCCTTCATATTTAAATATCACAGTTGAGGCTATTTTCAGTGGGGGGCCAGTAGCCCCTATCTTAATTTTGGTTTCTCCTGTGTGCCTGACATCTTGTGTCCGGGTTTCTGCTGCCATGAAACCCGAACACAGCATTCAAAACCCGAACTGTCCGGGTGAATCCTGGACAGGTGGCAACCCTACTGCCTGCCTTTGTGCCTCGTTCTTTTGCTACAAAAATAAATAAATAAAATAAATGACTGAAGACCATAACAGCCACCTAGAGGGTTCTTTGAGGCTCCCCAATCTGCTGACAAGCCATGCCTTCCACCGTCCCTCTTTGATTAAAAGAACACCATAACATTTTTGTGTTCTTTGTCTTCTCTGTGCCCTCTGAGCATAGCTCCCCTCCCATTAAGCTGAAAATGACTGTCAGGGACACTGCCATTGGCACAGCTATCATGGCTGAGCCGAGAAAACAGTGGGGACCCACTAGTCACAGGCAGCTGTTCCCAGACTTACCCCTAAGAACCACATGCACAGCTACAACCGACAGTGATGTTAGCAACTTTGCCACATCCATCGCCGGTATCACAGTGACCCCTGCTATGTTTCATGGCATTGGTCAGGCCAAAGCTGTTGTTCATTCATGCATGCAGCTGTACAGCCTAAGAGGGAGATTTGGCTTTGCAGGAGGCAATATGTCAGGCTCAAGATGTCACTACCATTGCTGTCACTGCCAGTATCACCACCATCAGCACTGCACGCCGCTATGCAGTAATCAGTGAGCCTGTTACTTTTCCACATCACATTGTGGTGCTTTTAAAGAGAGGAAAGTGGTGTGGCTTCTCCCCCAAAGCACCACAAGGGGAGCCGCTAGTGGCACTATCACCGCCACCCACAGTCAGACTAAAAAACAGAGGGATACTGTTGCCAGCAAACACCCCATCCATTCCTCCCAACCCACTCTGGAGCAATTTGGCAGCTTTCAGGGCAGGGTAATGTCTTGGCTTGCTCAGAGTATTGCAGTTGGAGGGGCCCCTTTTGATTGGAAGGGGAGTCCTTTAGGCAACTCATGCACGCTCTCGCATAACAATACCACATGGTGCTATATTTGGCAGTGCTTATTGCACGGGAGCAGCTGCTTTTTTGGCTGAGGTACTTGTCATGCTAGTGGGACCCACCAGAGTGCCCCCTAAGAAACATAACACGGCACAGGAGATGGGATTACCTGTCTGCCATCCATTGCACCCCACAAATGATCCCCTAGATTTCTGGCAGGAGACAAGCAAGGTGCGGCCTGTCCTCTCTGAAGTAGCCAAGGAACTGCTGTCCTGCCTGCTACTATTATTATTATTATACAGGATTTATATAGCGCCAAATAGTTTGCACAGCGCTTAACAATATAAGGAAGACATTACAGTCACAATACAATTTAAGACAAGATGGTAAGGAGGGCCCTGCCCGTGACACAGCTGCTCACTGTGCAGAGTGAGCAGCTGTCACAGTAAACAGCCTTTCACTTCTGTTCTCCCAGTTGGCCCCATAAGCAATGGAGCCGCAAGCATTCCTAAAAGGTCACCTGCCCAAGCTGGGGTACCCATCCCTCACTCTAGACATTGATTAACCTGTACATAAAAAAATCAGGTCTTTGAAAGGCCAAAAACAACTTGATCTCAGCGGGGACCCACAAGTTGCCGACAGCTGTTCACAGACTTAACGCCACTGTTGGTTACAGCTGTGCAGGTGGTTCTTGGGGCTAACATCTGTGCCACATACACCACCGGTAGCATAGTGACCACTGCTGTTTTTTTACACAGGTCAGGCCATAGCTGTGCATCGTGTTCCCAGCATGCGTGCATCTGTTCATCCAAAGAGGGCTATTTTGCAATATGTCAGGTTCATTATGTCACTACCATTACTGATACTGCCAGTGTCACCACCATCATCGGCACTACGAGCCTGTGCTTACTGTTACATGTCAGGGAGAGAGGGAAGTCAACAGGTCTACCAAACATCTGGAAAAAAAACATTTCTCTTCCATGCCATCTGTTGCTTTCTTGCTTGTGTAGTAGTCCTTGTTTTTTTTTAGGTTTTTTTGCAGCTGTTAAAAACTGCCCTGCCTCTGTCCCTCCCTGGTTAAACAACCAGTTGCCTCTGCAAGATGTTCTTGATATCGTTGCATTATTTTTATGATAGTTTTTAAATGTTCTGCACAATATGGCATTTGTAGCTACAGAGTGGCTGAGAGAGGAGAGGTGATGGTGGCGGCGGCAGCAGCAGCCTCCTTTCTTTGACTAGTTTTGCTCCCTGGATCTGCCACTGGACCTGCTGACCGCGCCCCCCTTGATGCGGCACCCGGGGCATTGTCTTGCCCAGGTCTCAGCGGTTTTAGAATCAGGATCTCAGCTGCGGAGTTAGGTGGAGCTGGACTCAGGGTGAGTGGTGTAACGGCAATTCAGGCTTGAACCTCTGGCGTCACTCACAATCTAAAGGTGAGTTAGAGGTTCGTGCATCATAGGCCGTACATGGAACAATACGTTTAGTAGTGGCTATTACGTCATAGACCACAATGTGGTCTAACCTTGTAAGTGTCTTTACATAGCCGCAGGCGCGGGAAAAGGGCAGAGCCTTAGTGCCGCTTCCGCGTTCCAGAGTGGAACGCATTAGCCGGCATCTTAGTGAGGGGGCGTGATGGTGGTTATCCTCTTCCTGGTGCGTTCCACTGTGGAGCGCACTTTCGCCGCTGGACGTCCACTGAACTCCTTATAGGCATATGCCCCCCCTAGTTTCGGCACTGGAACTACATGACGCAACCACCGGGAGCTGATTCAAATGCGGATGACATTGGCGCCCGGCGGTTTTGACATGTAGTCCAATGCTGCTCACAATCCTGAATACCGCAACCGCCGGGCGCCGATGCCATCCGCAACTAAATCAGCTTTCTCTGTCCGGCGGTTGTGGTATACAAGTCGAATCCTGGAGTGGCAGCCTAATTTAGCGAGGGGGGGGGGAAGGGGGTGCGCGGGGGCCTCCCTGTAGCGACGCCAATGGATGGGACATATAGTTCTTCTGAAAGTGCTTGCACACAACTGGGCCTAGTGTAAACAAGTGGGAACCCCCATTCTGAAATGACCTTAGACCCAGGCATAGTACTCACATCAGTTTGCTGCTCTTGAAGCGAAGACAAAGAGAATCTTTAACTTTCAAAAATGTGGTTATTCAAACCTGTTTTATTCTCCAGTTCTCCTGTAACACCCAGACAATGAGCACGTAGATAGCTAATATCTTGCAGCGGATAGTACCTGCATCCCTGACTTCACTTACTTTCTCAACAGGAGAAAGCACATGCTTTAAAGGAGAACTATGGGGTTCTATCTTTTTTTTATGAATGCATTCCTTAGGCTAAATAAGTAAATAATGTAATTTACTGTAATTAGCCAAAATGCACAGTAAGGCTGTAAAACCTTATTTTAGGTGGTGGCGGGGCTAAGCGCCGCAATGAGAAGACATCCCGACGGATCTGACGGGATCCTCCCCACTGATGATTGACAGTGATTCTTGAGAGCTGCGTCCACGAATATATGGACATGCGCAGCAGCTCTCTCCTTACCTGCACGTCCCCGTGTGCCAGCTCCTCCCCCCCTCTCTCTCTCTCCCTGCTGACACTGACATACTAAAACGATCATGGATCGCTGATGACAGAGGGGAAGGAGCTCTCTCTCTTCAGCATTTACTACAAATTGGAAAGTCCATATATGGTAAATGATGTCACTGGAGATCCCTGCTGATCGGATCCGATCAGCAGCGATCTCCAGTGACATCATTTACCATATATGGACTTTCCGATTTGTAGTAAATTTGTAGTAAATGCTGAAGAGAGAGAGCTCCTTCCCCTCTGTCATCAGCGATCCACGATCGTTTTAGTATGTCAGTGTCAGCAGGGAGAGAGAGAGAGAGAGGGGGGAAGGAGCTGACATTGGTTTCCTGTGTTTCTGTGCATGGCTTTTACTTCTTTGCATAATGTGTGTATTTTAGAGGTGCACCGAAATGAAAATTTCAAAACCTAAATTAAAAAAAGTCAGGCCGAAACCGAAAATGTTTTTTATTTTAACTTTTTCTTTTATATTTTAGTTTTATTTTTTTATTCATTTTTATTAACTATTTTTTTTTAAACTTTTTAGGGGCTTTGGGGAAATATTGGGGGCCTAAACAGACCCCTGATATTTCCCTTTTTAAAATAGAAAAAGAGATTGAGGACACAGCGTCCTCAATCTCTTTTTCTGCAGCCCAGTTATAAATGAACAGGAATCCTCTATACTGAGTGTTCCTGTTCATTTATAACATGATTTACATGATCGCTGAGTGTTTGTACTCACTCTCCTTCCTGTGTCAGTGAGCGAGTGGAGCTCAGCCTGCAGTGACAGCACTGGCTGTCTCCGCCCACACACTGCTCTGCCAATCTGTCACAGGCGGTGTGGGAGGAGAGACTCTGTCCGCTCACATCGCTCGCCTCCCGTAGCGTTCGGCCGCCTGTGGCAGTTTCTGAGCAGCGCCCAGCGTGGAGGAGGGAACAGGATGCACTGCTATATTGGCAAGAAAATGGCACTTTTGGCATTTTAGCAAAAGTGCCATTTTCAGCCGATATGTTTTGGCGGCTGATATATCGGTGCATCCCTTGTGTATTGCGTTATTTTCTCACTCATATGTATATAAATCTGTTGACATATGTATGAACATAAATCTGTCAAAATATTTATGAATATAAATCTGTCAAAATATTTATGGAATGAATATGTGGGCATACACTGTCTAGACCAAAAAAAGAAAAAAGTCACACACTTTAACATTTCATTGTACTGCCTTTAGCTTTTATTACGGCACACATTCTCGGTGCAGGGTTTTCATGAGCTTAGACGATGTTACAAGTTCACAACATTTATTTCTGTCCACCGTTACATTCATTTTTCATCTTGTAGTTATGATGATAGAGTCGGACCTCTGTATAAAGTCTTCTCCAGTACATTCCAAAGATTCCCAATGGGGTCAAGGTCTGGACTCTGTGGTGGACAATTGATGTGTGAAAATGATGCCTCATGCTCCCTGAACCACGCTTTCACAATTTGGTATTGTCATCTTGAAATATACCCAATGTGACATTAGGAAAGAAAAAAATCCATTGATTGAAAAAAACCTTGTCATTCTGTTTATTCAGGTAGGCAGCTGACCTCATATTTTTGGGCCCATAAAGTTGCTGAACCTAGACCTGACCAACTGAAGCAAACCCAGAAACACTGCCCGCACAGGCTTGTACAGTAGGCACTAAGCATAGTGGGTGCATCGCTTATTCCAGCTCTCTTATTAGCCTAATGCGTCCATCATCATTTGAACAGTGTACAAAGTGGACTATCATATTGAAGCCTTTCCTCAGATTCAACTCAATGATGACTGATTTGCCAAGCACTCCACAGCTGTTTTTAGCCCACTCCGCATCCCTTCAGTTCACTTCACATTGTGTATTGAAAATGCTTTCACTTCCACTATTACATATTGTCAAAAAATCAACAGTGTAAATTATGACTATCTGATTTCATCAAAGTAATTGCAAGTCAATATTAAGTAGTCTAGCATTAGTAATAGGGGACATAGATAGAGTAGTAGAGTGAACAACACTACACAAAAAATAATTTGTACCCAACCACATGTCAAATCACAGTATATTAGTGAAATATAGTACAGAGTTCAAAAGGGAAAGGCGGGGCCTTATGGATCTTCCAAAACTTGGTCCAGCCAACTCCTGGTTCATGTGTGAACATACAATCCACAGAATTCGACAATAACCCAAGAGTGTTGAGTCCCCCCCTTCCACTCCCCCTAGGTTTTTTGTTCACCTGCTACTCTGCGGAGCTCTTAAGTGACTGATCACTAAAACAAGAGTTACAAAAAATCCATCACCAGTCAGTCGAAGGAACAGAGTGATACCATTGCCAGCAAACATCCCATCCATTCCACCCAACCCACTCTGGAACAATTTTGCAGCTTTTTGGGCAGGCAAATGTCTTGGCAGCAGTACCAAAAAAAATCAATCACCAGAGCGCCCACCAGAGAGAGGGCGCTGTGGAGGATTTCTGCCAGTGAGAGCAAGCACACGCGCGCGCGCAGCAGCGTGGGTGACGAGAGACGCCGAGAAGACGGGAGAGAGGACGGCAGAGGCGGCGGGACCGAGGGTCGGGACCGGGACCAGGGAGCTCAGATTATTGCATTTTTAGGGGCCCCTTTTGATATGGTGGAAGGCTCTCGCATCAACAATAACATGTGGTGCTATCTTTGCACGGGGCTTGCATTGGGGTACTGAAGGAGGAGCTTGGAAAGGCAGGTGGACAGTCAGCGCACTTCACCACTGACCTGTGATGTGCTCCTAGTGGCCAGCATGCCTTTGTTTTCCTGTTGGCAGCACAAGGTGTCGTAAGATCTACTGGCAACTTCAGCATCCTCATCATCAGTTGCCAAAACGAGCACAGCTCCTTCACGGCACTGATGCTGACAGCTATGTGCGACCCTCACATCAAGGACAAGATGGCTGAGCTCCTATCCCATTCAGCTGAAAAGGACAGGAAAGGACACTGACATGGCGCAGCCATCAGGGCTGATCTCAGGAATAAGCGGGGACACACGAATCGCCACCAGCTGTTCCCAGATATACCCCCAAGAACGAATTGCACAGCTGTAACCGACGTTAACACCTTTGCCACATTCACCACAGGTAGCATAGTGACCTCTTCTATTTTTACGACAGAGGTCAGGCCAAAGCTGCGCATAGTGTTCCCAGCATACGTGCATCTGTTCATCCAAAGGGGGCTATTTTGAAATAGGTCAGGCTCATGATGTGATTACCGTTGCTGATACTGCCAGTTTCACCACCATCATCAGCACTACTAGCAGCTGTGCAGTAATATTCAGCGAGCCTGTGGTTTCTGATGCATGTCAGGGAGAAGAGGAAAGTCACCAGATCTCCCAAACATCAGAAAAAAATTAATCTTCCATGCCATCTATTGCTTTCTTGCTTGTGTATCAGTTCTTGGGGGTTTTTTTTTGCAGCTGTTCCAAAATGCAGACAAATCCTAACACCACCCTCCCTGCATTTCCCACTTGGCCCTGCAGTCTTCAAGATATTCTTGATACTGTTTTATAATTTTTATCATTTAAAAAAAATGTTATGCACAAGATGGCTTTTGTTCCCCGAATATAAGAAAAGGCCGTCTTTAGAAAACACAGTTTCGGAGCGTTTGCCATGAGCCTCTTTGCACTTATTGTGGTCGCAATATTATTTTGACTATTTTACAGAGACATGGCATTTCTCTGTACATATCAATGAAATAAATGCAAGGGTATAAAACGAAACACAGGTGATACATGTATTGTTACACACATAACATCACAAAGACAACACATGCATATGCACATCGTTCTTTAAAAATGTTTATGACAAACATATATTTGCTTTCAATTCATTGGCAAGGGGCGGGGTGGGAGCAGTGTTCGTCCAAACAAGATTACACTAATAGCAAAGTTGTTGTCCGTGGCAACATTTTCCTGAATGTAGCCATACGCTTAGGTTGCATCAACATGTCATGAAACTAACATTGAAAACACATGTATGACCATCTCCGGTGAGGCATATGCAAACAATTTTCAATTTGACTCTGTTTACACATACTTTTACAGGCACTATCTTTTTCAATCAGACCGGAGTGGAATGCAGGTGTTGCTGGGCCACACCTTCTGGTGCGGGTGATCGCACTGTGGGTGGGGGGAGTGGCTGCAGCGCTATTGACTTAAATGCACCACCACACCCCCTCCTGCTCCAGAACGCATGGAG
Source organism: Nanorana parkeri (assembly GCF_000935625.1). Taxonomy (NCBI): domain Eukaryota; kingdom Metazoa; phylum Chordata; class Amphibia; order Anura; family Dicroglossidae; genus Nanorana; species Nanorana parkeri. The sequence goes on from NW_017307780.1 coordinate 166,433, forward strand.
CCTTACAGTATGCGATCCAGTGCGTTCCTTCGGCTAAACGTGCTTGAATGCACTGGGATTGGTGTGAACAAGCAATGAAGGAGCTATCTGTTGTGGCATCTGTTGTTGTTATGGATGGTGTTTTGCCTATAAACGGACGACCGTGTGGATTATTTTCGGCCTACAGTCCTGCACACCTGTGAGAGTTTGCACCAAATGAAAATTCGTCCACGTGCCTCTATATCGGCCTACACACTTGAAGAGTGAGCTGAGCTACCCAGACTTGGAGCTCCAGTAGACAACTACTCCGGCTGACCAATAATATGGCAGAGCAGAGCCACAGCATTGGAGAAGAACAGCCCCTCACTTCAAGGGACACCTCAAGTGGCAAGAAGAGGACAAGCACCATGTCTTTTCACAAGATGGTGGAGATGGTCCGCATCATCCGCAGTGATGACTATGACTGCCGTCAGGGGTCATATGGCTACTGTAAAGCCAGAAAGGGTGATATCCTCAACAAGGTCAACTCTGTCCTCAAAACATTTGGGACAAAGCGTTCCAGGGACCAGCTGCGGAAGTGCAGGTCAGACCTAAAAAATAGAGAGGTGAAGCAGCTTAATAAAGCTCATAATCAAAAGTAAGTGTCTTGCATTTGCAGCCAATTACAAACATGCATAGCAATGCATTTATTGATCTAGTCCTTTGCAGTTTAGAATTTGCAGTCTGGAATCATGTATGCATATCTTTTTTTTTTTGAGGGGGGGGGTTCTGTATTTTGGTAGCTGGTTATATTTTCTGATTTTCTGTATGCAATTGATTTTTTTGGTGGGGGGTTTCCAACAAGGCAGTTTCTAGTGTGTCATGGTGGAGGGAACACTCACCTTGTCCACTACTGGCTCACACTTGCTTGTGGTAGGATGGGACATATAGTTCTTCTGACAGTGCCTCCCCCACAACTGGGCCTAGTGCAAACATGTGGGGTCCCCTCATTCAGAAGTGACCTTAGCCCAGTGGTGTATTTAGGTTTTGTGCTGCCCTAGGGAAGACTAGACCCGGGCGCCCCCCCCCCCCCCATATCTAAATTTGCCCCACCCCTTCCTGTTTAAAACATTTTGCATAACCTGTTAGAAGCTGGATACAGCGAGCGTCTGTTTAAATAATAACAGGCGGACGCTGTATCACTTCTGCCAGCATCGGAAAGAGGAGGCTGCTAAGAATTGACTGGCTGGGCTGGTATCAGCCTGGCAGAGCAGTATACATTGTTGTCAGGCCACCACAGGGATCAAGAGTATGTAACAGAGTGCAGAGGTCGGTGAACAGTGTAGACGGGCGCCATTATTCTGGTGGTCAGTGTGAAGAATGCTCCTTACATGGCTGATCAGTGGAAAATGAAAATGTCCCCTTAAAGGACAAATTTAAACCTTGCGTTTTTTTGCATACTGTATATCTACTGCTAGCAAGTGGTGTATATATAGATCAGCTAGCAAGCAGTAGATATATGCAAAAACATTAAGAAAAAAAAAAAGTAACTAAAAGGTTAAAACTTACCTGTGTCTCGGGCAGCCGCAAAGGCTCATGGGGTGGGCGCATGCGCAGTAGAGATCTTTGGCCGGGAGAAGAGAGACACAGGGTAAGTCAATGCACACGGACAGACACCGTGTGCAC